>NC_051163.1:160420369-160477583 GCF_013339745.2 Dermacentor silvarum | reverse complement strand
CAGGTTAAAAAAAAAGTGTTCACAGACACTGCTCAGCATGTCCATTCATTTCCACCATAGCTAATATTACACTGTGCTTCTGTGGAAACCGTTAGCGCGAGCGCAAAGCGCAGACATTAAAAATCAGGCATCCGAAGACGTTTGCAGACGGCGCCAAAGGGCCGTGATGAGTAAGGCTCGTCGGCTTTAGCCTCTCTAAAGCCGACGAGCCTTACTCATCACGGCCCTTTGGCGCCGTCTGCAAACGTCGGCGAGACATGATCGTTGGAAGTCACGCGAGCTGTGTACGCGCGTGCGTGTGTGTACCAACGGCGCCTACTCTTCCTTCGGACGCTCACCCTTCTCCCCGTCCGCCGACGCGACAGGTTGGCGCCGGGTCCTTGCAGGAGCGCGTATGAGACGGTTGTGCCCATTTATGGCCCGATCTTGCGCCTGCGTTCCTGATTGAACCAGACCGTGTCTCGTGTTCCTGACCGCCGTGCGAATCTCCGCATGGCTCCCATTGGTCGAGTTAGTGCAGCCGCTCTTTTCGACGCTAGCGCCAAGGCACCCTTAAGTTACGGCCCTTACAGGAGAGCGATACTGTATAAAAATGGCGGCGCACATGGTTGTTTACGTCGTCATGGCAACAGAAACTGAAGCCGCGTGGCACCTCCTCTCTATAGCAGTTCCTTTTTTTCTGTATGTTTTTATTATTGACCCTTTTCACGGAGCAGTTTGTTTTAGAGAAACGAGATGGCGCTCACGGCGGCGTGCCATTAGGGTGCCTCGATACCCAGCGCATCCAGGCACCCTACGTGCCATGCGTCTCCTCAGCGACCGCGCACGAATACGAAACCATTACCGCTTCTACCTTGCTTCTGTGCAATCAGCTGTCGGAAATGCAACTGAGTTTTCGCTAACACACTGTGCTCCAATCATGCTAGATTTAATCATGTGGATTGAAGACGCGTGCAGTAGTTGGCCGCAAGAATAGTGACTGGCATGTTAAGGAATGGAATTAATCTGTGTGGCCAAGTTCGCGGACCGCTGCTGCAACTTTCCGAACGTGTTACCGGCACTTCGAGATGCACGGCTTTCTTCGAGGATACAGAAATTTGTTCATCCGCCAGCCTTGTATCGCTAACCTTCAAAAAAAGGGCTTCATCCCCAGAACGTCGGCAAGAGTGAGTACCACTCGTTAAACAATGACAAAGGGAGTAGCGCCGCTTCCTGTCATAGTAAGTTTCCGCACGTTATCTATATACATCTGTCCCAAATGGCAGGAAAACTTACGCCCACTCTATCATTGACGTCTCAAGAATAAGAGAATGGACACAGACTTGAACATATGCGCACTATATACGCACAATAAATGACGGACGTACTACACCAATGGCGCACACATAGTCGAAGCTGAATGTTTCGTGACGGTCCACAAGAGTAAGCAAGTTACTCGCTGTAAGATATATTTGCTACAAGGTATTACAATGTACAAAGCAGCTACGTTTCAAGCCTTGTGCGCAGCAACAACAAATCTATCGGAACTGAGCACACCCGCGAGCGATTAGGCAGAAAATAATCAGATAGTGGCCGCACTGAGGAACTTCACTGAGTCAGAAACTGACAAGCCACTGCTTCAAAATACTTGCCGAATAAAGAACAAAGACCAAAACACACTAATCCTGACTGAATTCATGAGCGGAATCTTTGGATAGCTTGGAATACATATTTAGCCCCGCTTTTAGAACAAGCACCATATTACGCTGCTTGCGCCGTTTGGACATAGCTTAATCAGCTCCGAAAGCGCTTTTGCATGTTCTCTGAAGCTGTGATCAAAGCTTCGTGTCGTCCACCTAGTCACCGTCTACGATACCTCTGAAAACATGAAAACAGCGGTTTACTAAGCCGCGCCGGCGTCATACACTTCCATTGTAAACAAGGAGGCAACGGAGGCAGTTGAGGCAAGGAATGGACGCGTCACCACGTGATCAAACATGGCAGCGCCCACCGGATCGCCACGAAAAGGGTCAATACCGACTTGGCCGGCGCGCTACCCGCTCCGCCCCCCCCCCCCCCCCCCATGTCGCGCGTGTGTGTTTTGCATGTGCTCGACGCGTTTTTCTTGTGCGCGTGCGCTACACCGCGCAATCGTTTTTTTTTTTTTTTTTTTTTTTTCATTCTGCACACAAAGACTGCACGGCGCGCCACGCGCGAGCACACATATAATGCCAATGCCTCCTCAAAAGCATAAAGACGCATTGGCATTGTTCCAGACTCAGTGCTGTGAAGACAGAACCCCGGACGGGATATAAAGAGAGAGCGCCCTGCGCTGCAGATAAGAACTCAGCTTCTTAACTTTTTTTGCAGTTGCTGTTATGCACTAGTTGCTCTGTTTCTCCATGTTCGCTCGCCCGTAGCGATGTATTAAACCAGTGTGTTTTACGTCTTGTCTGCCTGCCGTTCCCTCGATGATCAGTGAGTGGCAAGCTCTAAGCGAACACTGTTCCAAGTTGGCGGCCGCTCGAAGTTGTGAAGTTATTTAAAGATAAAGCGTTAGTAACGGAACGACTAAGTTCATTCCGTTCTCTAATTGTTTTAAGGGCATATGAACCTTTAAAGCAATTCGAGTTAAAGGTGTATTCTTTAGGTCTTCGAGAGTGCTTCTGGGGTGTTGATCTAGAACGATTCAACGAACTTAGTACGGATACGTCAATGTTTGTCTCCATCAATAAATTGAAACGAAAACTTTAATCGTGCTAGTTTTGCTCTACAATGCAGTGTTAATAAACCAGCTCTCTTTAATAATTCAGTCAATGAATCTGTTAACTTGTATTTATTAAAACAGAACCTTATTACCTTCCTCTGCACCATATCCATTCGTGCAATGAGTTAATTTGTGTACGGAATCCAAGCAATATTGGAGTGCTCCAGCACTGGTAGAACAAGCATTTTGTAGGTCAGCAGATTTGTATCTGGGGTCGCAAGACGAAGGTGCCTTCTCAGAAAGAAGAGTCGCTTTAGTGCCTCAGCATGTACATTGATTTCCACTTGAGGTAATTTTGTTAACATGACTTTCCCATCGGACAGCGTGTGTTAATGTGACAACTAAATATTTACGCTGAAAATCACTAGTGAGACGTGTGTCATTAATAATGTAAGTAAAATCAGATATCTGTTTCTTTCTACTTACGGTTAGCGTTACAGATTTTTGGGCATTTAGAGTCATGTGCCACTCCTGACACCAAGGAAAAGCAGAATTTTGTATTTGGTGATTATCATTGCGATTAATTTCGCGGTACGAAATACAATAGTCAGCGAATATACGTATGTTACCATGTAATCAGGAAGACAAATCTTTTATGTGTATTAAAAATAAAACTAGGACCAAAACCCTGCCTTGGCGCACTCCCGATGCAACAGGTGCTAAATTCGAAGCTTCGTTATGAATATACACGAATTGTGAGCGGTATAGATCGGCACACTCACTCATGAGTGCACTCACTCACACACGCACTCATTTCAAAGGTGTGAGTGCGAGTGAGTGCCAGTGAGTGTGAGTGGAGGTGAGCGCGATTGAGTGCCAGTGAGTGTGAGTGGAGGTGAGTGCGAGTGTTTGCCAGTGAGTGTGAGTGCAGGTGAGTGCGAGTGCGAGTGAGTGTCAGTGAGTGTGAGTGCAGGTGAGTGCCAGTGAGTGCCAGTGAGTGTGAGAGGTGGTGAGTACGAGTGACTACCAGTGAGTGTGAGTGCAGGTGAGTGCGAGTGCGAGTGAGTGCCTGTGAGTGTGAGTGCGAGTGAGTGTCAGTGAGTGTGAGTGCAGGTGAGTGCGAGTGAGTGCCAGTGAGTGTGAGAGGCGGTGAGTACGAGTGACTACCAGTGAGTGTGAGTGCAGGTGAGTGCGAGTGCGAGTGAGTGCCTGTGAGTGCGAGTGAGTGCCAGTGAGTGTGAGAGGAGGTGAGTACGAGTGACTACCAGTGAGTGTGAGTGCAGGTGAGTGCGAGTGTGAGTGAGTGCCTGTGAGTGTGAGTGGAAGTCAGTGCGAGTGCGAGTGAGTGCCTGTTAGTGTGAGTGGAGGTGAGTGCGAGTGCGAGTGAGTGTCAGTGAGTGTGAGTGGAGGTGAGTGCGAGTGCGAGTGAGTGCCTGTTAGTGTGAGTGGAGGTGAGTGCGAGTGCGAGTGAGTGTCAGTGAGTGTGAGTGGAGGTGAGTGCGAGTGCGAGTGAGTGCCTGTTAGTGTGAGTGGAGGTGAGTGCGAGTGCGAGTGAGTGTCAGTGAGTGTGAGTGGAGGTGAGTGCGAGTGCGAGTGAGTGCCTGTTAGTGTGAGTGGAGGTGAGTGCGAGTGCGAGTGAGCGCCAGTGAGTGTGAGTGGAAGTGAGTGCGAGTGAGTGCTGTGAGTGTGAGTAGAGGTGAACGTGAACGTGAGTGAGTATTATCCCACACTGCCAACCTATGGTCGTGTCAGCTATCTCGGTTAAAGCTTTCTTCACGCAAAGTATTTCATAGTGTTTCGAGGCCGGGTGCGAAAAACTATGGCACTGGAGCATGCTGCGCGGCCACGCGCGTGCCGTGTCCTCACGTGGCTATGATGCTGAAGTAACAAAGGTTGTTTATTTCGTTTATGCATGCTTCTAAAAAGACCCGTTATTAAAGACGATGTCTTCCTTGGTGAGTTACCGTCACTTTTCCATATCGGGTATATTGTTTGTGGCGTCTGTTTCTACCCTCTTTCTTTGACCAATCCCAAAGATCGTGCACTCTAAATATAAGTAAGTGCCACTATAGGAGCACTGGGTATGTACCTCTGGGTATGTACGTTACTGGGCCACCGGGTATGCCGCGTAGTTCTGATAAGTGGCTCTATTGACCTCGGCCTCCTTGTCGCTGGCGGCTGTCGTTGGGTGGAGACGGCAATCAATTGTGTTGACATCCACTCTTCCCGGAGAATGCGCGCGGGGGGTCGTCGTCAGTCGGTGCGGGGGACCGTGTTAGATCTCTCATTATTTAATACAGCTCTCGGGTTTCACGGCGCAATTTTGTAGAAACCCACGAGGGACCACAAACAAATAGGGGTCGATGAACGAACATGGTGATACTATGGACCAAAGTGATCATGATGATGATGTTGATAATGATGTTGATGATGATAGTGGCCGAGCGAGAAAGCATTTTCTATACATAAACATCCTAAGTGAAACAAATATATGGTGGACAGCCACCAGCACCAGAGAGAACCGTCTTCTTTGTCGTCTGCCCCAGGCTGAATGTCTCTCTCGTATAGCAATATGCTTTGAAGCGCATAGTTTCTCTATTAAAGTGAAACTTCCTATGCCTCCTTTGTCGGGGCTGCTCGGTCGGCTTCTTGCTGAGTAAGGTCGGCCGGTCCTGGATACAGTGGACGATTCATTGGGTGCACGCTAATCCACAGGTAGTGGAAATTAATCCGGAGTCCCCTACTACGGCGTGCCTCATAATGATAGGGTGCTTTGGGCACGTAAGGAACCCAGAATTTAATTGTTAACTTTTTTTCGCGAAGGACTTGTATGGATAAAGAAATTTCACACATTGAACGTTCACGCCACCAGTTTGTCTCGATATTATAGATGACGAGCCATAACGGCATATTCACTCGCACCTAAGGTCACAGGGGAATGGAATTCTATCAGGACCAACGCAGTTAAGTGACAACGTGAACAACGCGAAATTTGAAGATTTTAAACTGAAGACTTTACGAAAACGGAAGGAACGGTCGAAGGTTAATTGCTTTAGCCGTTCCGCGAAGAAAAGTAACATTTCGCCCATTCCCCCCCCCCCCCCCCCCCTCTTCCCTCCGCCGTATACTTGACGAAACCTACGACACTGCTTCAAGCTGCATATCTCAAACACGTGCACACTCACAGCAATGCAAAAAAAAAGTGGCTGGAGCAAAAGTCAACTCAGCAACGGACAGCCCCCTCGATGATTCGCTAACGGGGTGTGTCGTACCATACCCTGCTTGCAAATTCAAACATCAGTTTTCTGCAGAATGCCGGGCAGTATCTGACTATTGTCCAGCAGCTTCCATGAATTCTTCCGGTGGCACTGGATTTCTTATAATCGTTTTCTGGGATCACCGAGGAGCGCTGAAATTCACCTGAATTCACGTAAACCCATATTTAAGGGATTGCTTTTTGC
The DNA here is from genome assembly GCF_013339745.2 of Dermacentor silvarum. Lineage (NCBI taxonomy): Eukaryota > Metazoa > Arthropoda > Arachnida > Ixodida > Ixodidae > Dermacentor > Dermacentor silvarum. Next base: position 160,471,436 of record NC_051163.1, on the reverse strand, counting down.
AGCAAATGAGCTCTTGGAATCAAAGACCCCTTTCAGTCCAGGGATGTTTTTTTTTTTTTTTTGGAAGCAGAAGGAATCGGCGTCGCCGATTCCTTCTGCTTCCAGCATTACGTCCCACGGCACACGGAGAGTCCGTTTTCATTAAACTAGGCTGCGGCCAGCTCGCAGCGTGGTCGGCGTGGTCTCTGAGAAGTGACGAGCCTTTTCTCACTCACAACAGGGCCGAAAAAAGTGCGAATCGACGTAAAACTCTGGCTAGAAACGTGCTTCGCCACAGCCAGGGCTCAATACTACCCAACTTCTCTCGCCGCCACCAGGCACCTTACTATACCTCAAACTCCAGCGCAAGACTCCCATAGGGACCTTCGCATCTGCGTCCATTGCTGACCTGCGCGAGGCCGAAATGCGGAGTGAGCGCCGGTCGTACGCGATATTTTCCACGTTGGTTGGCAGCGCAGCAGGATGTGTTTATTAAAACATGTCAAGCTAAAGAAATGAAAACGAACAATTACATGGTTCCGTGTTGCAGAAGAACTAAATGGCTCATGTGAGCGCGGAGCTTGTTTGTGTACAAAGTATAGAGGCCTCGACGGCATCAAGAACACCTGTTTGCAATATAGCGGCAAATGATACAAATGAGGAGCTATACAGCAGCGAGGTTTCGCAAACAGTAATAAAAAGACTCCGATCACGTTTTAGTCTAATCGCGCTTTGATATACTATTTTTTTCGGTTACCGCAAGAACGCTCTAAAAAATTCACGCTGAAACTTCTCTGGGAGTTGTCTAAGTATGCGTAAGCATTGTGCCACTTGCTCATCTCTACGCAGCCTGGTGTCATTATCAATGTTGTGAAACTTGATCCCACCAGTATAAACTTTTTTCAACCTTTATCGATCGTTATCAACCTTATCGGACAATATCCGACCCTTATCGGTAGCTGTCAACTTTATTGGACTCGATCCGAGCCTTAATTATCAACCCTTATCTGTCCTTATCCGATATGATCCGACCCTTACCAACCCTATCGGTGCTTTTTAACCTTATCAGAATTGCGCCAAACATTATAAGCCCTTGCCACTCATAAGCACATTATCCTCTCGTGTCGAACCATTACCAACCGTGATGAGATCTATATAACCCCTCATCATTCCTTACCGAATCATTGTCTGTTTATATGTCTGTGTTGCGCGACGTCAAGTGCATGAGACCTCAGAGATCTGTGGCATTTGGGTCGGTCAAGGAACGCCCCAACGTAAGGTGCATCCCGCGACCACCGAAACGCATCGGGGATGTGGAGTGTCTGGCATAAAATTTTCGCAAAATGGGAATTTTCCTGATGTCTACAATGCTCCAAGTCGGCTCTACATGTGGTCTTATAGAGATGGCCATTATTCCGTCATCACCAAATCTTTGAACAAAGCCTTCATAGAAACTGTTTTCCTTTGACATTTGTTTTGTACAGCTGGTACAACGCATTCATGTGGTTCAAATATATGCACCTTCTGCAAGCGTGTGTGTTTAGCCCAGTTATGATTTCATAGTATGGACAGCTCAGTACCTTACCGTAATCTTCCAAAAATCCTTAGACTCTGCTGAAGTACCAACTAAATGGAAAACAGCCTTTCTATAATTCAGGTGATAAACAACTTCTCTCCAACTACAGGCCGATATATCTCTCACACCCCAAGTCATGCAAGATGTTAGAGCACATTATTTACAAACACATAATTGAATTCCTTGACTCCAATGACGTTCTAACATCTGCTCAGCATGGTTTCCGTCATGGGTATAGTACTATAACGCAATTGGTCGATTTTGTTGATGATGTGGCTTCTACCCTAGACGCTATAGGTAAACAAGTGGATGCCATCTTTATTGACTTCTGTAAAGGTTTTGATGCTGTGATTCATTTTTAACTACTGGTAAAACTAAACGCCATGTTCAATAATCCCTGTCTTGTTTCTTGGATAGCCAGTTTTCTTCATTGTCGCTCTCAATTTGTTTCTTTTAACTCAGTGGAATACACTCCTGTTTTCGTCACATCAGGCATTCCTCAGGGATCCGTATTAGGCCCTCTATGATTTTTCATATATATTTATGATTTGCCTCGTAGCACTTCAACTAAAATCACACTTTATGCAGATGACTGTGTATTATACGAACTCCATTGATGACCACCACAGTCTTGCACAATCTCTTATGTCTTTCTGCACTTGGTGTAAAGCGTGGCAAATGAAAATCAATTGTAGTAAAACAGTCGTGATGTCATTTGCCAATAGACAGAGCCCCATCTCATTCGATTATTCTCTGGATGGCCTCTCACTTAAAATAGTGTCTCAATATAAATCCGTAGGAGTCATTCTAACAGAACATGTTTCTTGGTCTAAACACATCAAATATATAAACGGAAAAGCCCTAAAAAATTAGGTTATTTGCACCGCACTTTAGCTAAGACCCCTCGCGATACTAAACTGTTATTATATAAAACGTTAATTCGCCCTGTTCTAGAATATGCATCTGTTGTCTGGTTTCCCTACAAACACTGTGAAATAATTTCGCTCAATAATGTTCAACGAAAATCTATCCGTTTCGTTTGCCAAAATTACAGCCGCAATTTCTCGCCAACACAGGCTCAACAATCTCTGAACATCGAGTCATTACTTTCACGTTATCGCATCGAAGCCTTAAAACGTTTATACACAATTAATAACGCCACCTCTGGTCTTTCCGATTGTAACTACATCAGATTTACAAACGCAAGTTGTACCCGTAGCTCCCACGCCTTGAACGTAACACCTATCTTTGCTCGTACTAACACATTCAAATACGATTTTTTTCCACGTACAGAGCTGTGGAATTCTCTACCCGGCAAAATTCGCCCACTATCACTAAAATATTTTATAGCTTCCACCAGTAAGCACCTCGCTACATGAAAGCGCTTCCTTTTTTTCATTTTTTTGTGTATGTGTATGTTTTTAATGCGTAATATTGTATAATGTTCCCACTCCTTCTATAGCCCTATATTGGCCTGCAGTATATGTAAATAAATAAATAAATAAATAAATAAATAAATAAATAAATAAATAAATAAATAAATAAATAAATAAATAAATAAATAAATAAATAAATAAATAAATAAATAAATACGAAATGCTTGTGAATTTAAAACAGTTTACAATCATTGGGGCGTACCTTTGTCCCGCAACGATAATCATCATCCATGTTCTCTTTCTCTTTTTAACGCTGCGCGCCCTGTACTTCAGGTCACGAACGGCACGCGCGTTATTAGCGTGAAATGGCCTCTTGGCAAGAAAGTGGCAAGCGCAGGGTGTTCAAGAGAGGAAACGCAAGCAAGAGAGATGACGATTACTGTTGGGGGACAAAGATATACGCCCCAAAGGGTGCAACCTTTGAATGGGCCAGGGGTCAGGGGACCGCTACGGCCGCGCTAAAGGGCAACTACGGCGCCTTTTTTTACCATGTCAAGGTAATGGAATATTTACGTTCCCGAGAACCCTCTGTCACGCGTCTGATAGTAGAAATGTTCCGCACTTTAGAAAATAATTTTAAATAAGCAATAAAGCGCAAAAGCTAAACCGAAACCTGACCAAGCAGCAGAGCGAACCTCTTCGTGTGACGTCACGAGAGTCCCCCACCTGTCTCGCCTGCTGGGCGAACGAAACCAGCGGGGAGCAGACGCTCGACAGATTCGTGACCGCAGCGGACCTTCGGGTGACAATGTAAGATGCACCAGCTCTTCGGATCTGTCAAGCAGTGACCAGCCATGATTCTGACGAATTCAATAGCCACGAATCGCCGTTCGTATTCGCGACCAACACCACGAGAGCTAGCGCCTATACGCAAGACATCGCGCTGCAACATGAAGCTTGACCAATGGGTATATCCCTAACCATTGCTGCTTGCTACTTTAGGTATTTTGCCCTCTCCCAGGGAAGCACTTCGCATGCTCACTATAAGATGTGGAGCGCGACTTTCCGCATTTGTACCCGCAAGAACGCCGCTCACAGTCCGAAACACCGACCGGTGCATTTGTTTACATCGGCAGGTACAGCGACCTATCGTCATTCGCTTGAGATATAACGCTATCCGCTCATCGGTGACATCAATTAATGTCAAAACATGTCAAAAACGCAGATTTTTTGCTTGTAAGCACCGTTGCATCACTCTGAGTCGCGCTGATATGAGCGAACACACCCCTTCGAAAACAGCGAGCGGGAGACCGTATAGTACGGGAGCGTTGTTATGCTGCCTACTCATCATTCTTCGTATTCTCTTCGCGCACAAAATGTGTTCCGTAAAGTAGACAGAGCTGAGGACTTTGCGCGTATGATGGTTTCATTTAGAGGACGCGTAGTTTTCTAGCGGAAACGCCGATGCCGTGAAGTATGACACCGTTGGCAGCTGAACAAGACAGTTGTTTACGCTGCTGTATCGAAGTGGTCTCCGCTTGCTGCCCATTTGGGATACGAGGCAAACAGTGCACATCGGAAGCTACGTAATGAGTCTGCATAACAATATGTAAGAATACACCTATGTACGTAGTCGCATTAAATTTAGGGAAGCGCCGGCGAGTGCGACTGGCCACCTTCGAGAACGGCAGCGTACGGATGTTGATAGCGCTTCGTGTCGTCGCTTCTTGCTTTTTGCATGTGCATTGTACGAAATGAGGAATGGTCTATACAAGAGAAGAGAGAAAGAAAGGAAAAGAAAGACAAGGAGGTTATCCAGTGTAAATACTGGCTTGCTACCCTGTACTGGGGAAAGGGGTAAAGGGAATAAAAGGTGATAGAAGAAACAAAAACAAAAAATTGAAGTAAGAAAATTCGCGCAATAACGCGACCCTACGCACTACAACGTTCAAAGCCGGTCACACAATTCACAAGCCCTTAAGAGCTTCAAGTAATTTCCCCTATGTTGTCCTTGGTGTCATGGTTTATACAATGACACCGAGGACAACATAGGGGAATTCCCCTATGTTGTCCTTGTTATCATTTATTTAATTCAATTAGTAAGTACAAGTAATTTAAATTACTTGTACTTACTAATTGAATTAAATAAATGATAAATTAATGAAAATAGATGAAAAAACAACTGGCCGCAGGTGGGGAACGAACCCACGTCTTCGCATTACGCGTGCGGTGCGCTCACCATTGAGCTACCGCGGCGCCGTTTCCCCATCCACTTTCGGGGGTCTTGAAAATTAGTATCTCGAAACTGGTTCTGTCCTGAGAATTCGTTCCAAATGGATACGCCTTGCGAACTCACCGGCTATAATTCATAGATCGAAAGATGTGCCGTAAAATAATTAATAAAAGTTAATTAGCATAATTATGTTAATCATTCAATTAGGCGTTTTGATTTCTCGTGGAAGTAATGGCCGCCTCATCGGGTAATTTAGATCAAGGATTATAATTGTGCTATGTGCCGCAGGCAATTTTTTTTTAATTTGGTCAGGCTAAAATGAAACACCCTGTATAATAGCACCATGCACTAACGAAGCTGCTCACCGGCGATAGCTATCTGTTTGGATGGTCGACGGCATGTGATAAGGCTTTCGCAACATTACGTCATATCTTGACTTCACCGCCTATTTTACGTCACTTCGACCAAGGGGCGGATGCATGTTTTTTCTGAGGGGTGGCGGGTCAGCTTCTGTAAATGAAGATGATGATGATAGTAGCCTTTCTTATTTACCGAAATTCACCGTTTCTGCCCATGATAAACCCGTCTTTTATTCGGCTAGTGCAACACCTGCAGCGAAGGTGTTGCACGCAATCGGTTTCTCTATCGGTTTCTCCGAACTTATAGAAACGGACGTTGCGCAACATAAACGTTTGCTTGGCCGCTGTGCGTGATTATAAAGGGTGTTCAAAATTAAGCTTTATGACTTTCTTAAATTTAGGCACTGGGAGGCACGCGAAGACACACCTGTGCAAATAAGTTATGTGGCCAAGGGGGCACAAAGTGAGATTATAATTACCGCTGTGAGCAGCCCTAATAACTAAAATTGAATAATTAAATTTTTGTGGACTGCAGTAAGTGGGTATGTTTTTATTGGAAACTTAGAGGCAGTCATGTTTCTACACAGTATCAGTTGGAAGAATTATTCTAGCGTGTCCGTGCTCCGAGATATCCGACTCCAAATTTTAATTGTCTTTGCATGATTACGCATGCAAGAGAGTTAGGATCGGTGCAAAGCTCCTCCCTGATGTGACGCGGCTGTTGCGTGCGGCGTTTAGTCTGACAACGGGGCAGAGGTATTGGCAAATGTGATAACTGTCCCCCTTCCCCTCTCGGCTGGCGAAATAAAAAATCGAAGAACCCGGAACCGCTGTCGTAACACGCGACCGCGCAGCCTGCTGACTGCTGATTCCCAAGTATTGTAAGTTTTATTGAAACCAAGAGCAACAACTGCACCATCAACAGCAGAAACAGGGCCGCGATTTTGTAGCGATGCCCTGGGACTTATTCTATAGTAGTCTTATCATCCACCGCTCACGCCCGGCTGATCCTGCTGATAACGCGAGCGGACCGTCGCTCTGACCACTGACGAAGCGCGATAAGCGCGAAAAGGCATTATTACCGGAAAGACATCGCTACAAAATACCGGCCCAGCTTTAGCTATGCTAACGAATATTTCATACTGCCGCTTTAAGTTTGGTTTGGTCATGCACAAGAATCATGAAAACACTTCACCCATCAAGATGTCAATGCCCTAAAAAATTTTCAAAATGCCTCCCTTCCACAGCTTCCACAGCAACGCAAAGCATAAACCGCTCTCTCGTCGACTCGATAACTCTGCGCAGTACTTCTGGACAGATGCTCGCACGGGCAGATATTGGGCTCTATTCTGGACACGCATGGCGGCTACACGGCCGCCATTATCCGCCATCTTGGCTGTCTTATTGGCTGTCCAGAGGTCACGTGTTTTGAAATTTGTGCCGGGAAACGGAAGTTTTGCTAAATGCAATTTTGCGTTTTCGTCAGAATGATGAAATATGACGTGGAGCTGCAAACTTTATCGACTAATACTTTTTTTGTGGTCCTTGGCACCTCTATTGCGACTTTAACGCTTTAAAAAGAAAGTGGACGGTAGCGTGCAGAAGCTCGTGCAATGCATCTGTAATTTCGCGAATATGTGGTGGCGTTCCAAGATAGCCGGCATGTCAGCTTGCTGATATTGGCTGAAGGAATATCCTGTGAAGAGCGTCACAGGAAGGGCTGTTTCGTAAACGTCAATTTGACGTTGCGTGACGTTGCGCTCGGCCGCCATTGCAGAGATTTTCCGCCATAATTTGTGGTGCGACGAGCCACGCGAATTATGGTAATGAGCGGCCATATGCAATAACAGTGGAGAGGCATGCGTATCGCCGCATTTTCCCTGTCATTTCGGGTCATAAAAATCTTTTGTTCACAACGCGTGCTCATAGCATTTGCATCGCTCTCGGGTGGTGTTAGCATTTGTGTTTTGCACCATCATTTTTATTAAAAACACGTTTATTTGAAATAATATTGGTTGAAACTAGCAAACTTTCTGCGACATTTTGCACTTTTCACTATTGCGATTGTATTGTAATTAATGTTCATGACTTTTCGCGTCATTAAAGGCTATGACAACGGTGACTTTTTAATTTATAAAAAGAAATGTACGCAAGGCGGCGCCTTGAAGTTTCCTCTCGCGGTGCGAGTAAGCAGCGAAGTGCACAAGAGATGGCAGTGCCGGCGCTTGCGTCGCTCAAGCGGATACCTGAGGCGCGCGCAACGCTATCGATGATATTCGGCCGCTTCTCAGCTAGCCGAGTCGGGCTGAGTGACTTGCGGTTCACGAGATAGCGATAACGCGGCCTAGAGCGTGCGCTGATCCTCACAGGCAGGTCGCGTATGTTGTCTCAAGGTAGAAAGCAAGCGCGTGGGCGCCAATATACGATGACTCATTCAGTTTCCCGAGGACACGCATCCTAGCTAATGAAGCAGACGACAGCCTGCGCGCATGCAGACGACGGAAGCGAGAAACGATCTTGATGGAATAATTGTACTTTTGAGCTAGCTGCTTTATTTTTACTGGGGAGGAAAACTGTTTTGCTTTATCAACCACGCTAGTTTAAATGCCTACATTACAGTTTCTTAGGCGAAACGTCAAATTTGCGTCACGTTACGAAAGCAAAATGGGGCCATGAGCGCCATTTTGTAAGCGTCGCGCCTACGTCACGCCTAGAAGAAAATGGCGGAATGTCCAGAATAGCGGCTATTATCCTGTGCCCCATATCATTGACATCACTGGGCTCTGTTGCATATACTCGATTTTAACGTAGCCCCAAAGAAAACAGTTCAGCGGAGAAAGGTCAGGGGATCTCGGCGGCCGAAACATGGCTGTCGTGGAAAACGTGTGTCCAACCAGCTGTTTGCCGTGGTGAAGAAATGTCGTGGTGCTCCGTCGTACTGGAACCACACTTGGCGCATTTCATCAGGGAAAGATTGGAGACAAAGTCGTCGACGACAACACCTAATATTTCTTCCGTGTACATCTTTCCGTTCAAGTTGTCCTAAAAAAAAGTAAGATCTAATGATCCTGTCCCCGAGTATGCCACACCACACATTCACACTCCAGCGAACTTGATGCTTGTGCTGCCGCAACCAGTGTGGATTTTCTTGTGACCAATAATGCGTGTTGCTTAATAATGCACGCTGGTGGCTGCTTAGGATATAAGGGGTGGCTGGCGGTGTCAGCACGGTAGCGGTAGAAGTGGAGGGTGGTTCGTCCTGAGACATGCTAGCGGCCAGTGGGCGCAAGCGGCGGCCTGAACGAAGCTCCAGGAGGTAGACTGAGCGGGCAGAGGACTGAGGATCTAAGAGTCACCTCCACCATGCATGGCGTCTCTGTTGGCACGACGTTTATTCGGCCCGAGTACTCACCATCGAACCAGCAAAGGCACACACCTGATGATGATCACATGGAACTGAAGATGAGGATCGAGCAACGTAGGATGAAGATGATAATATACAGCTGAACAAGACGTGCGTAATAAACGCCCACGACATTGACAGTGCCATTGCGGCAAAACCGAGCTTCAGACCCCAATTGCAGAAGTCCACCTGCCTCTCCAAATCCGCCTGACTTAGGTCCTGGTGAAGGTAAACATGATAGGGAGGGAACTTGTGCTTTCTTAGCACATTTGCGACTGTTCCCACGCTGCGACCACACTGATCGGCAGTCTGACGAATGCTAACTTCTGGCATCGACTTTACGCACGCGACAACGTCAATTTCAAAGTCTTCATCGACGATTGTTTCCTGCTCTGTCTCCGACGATGGACTGACCCTGATGCGCGAAAGCGCAGAAACACATTTATGAAGGTAGGCCTAGTTGGAAGAGGACGGTGTGGGTGGTGAGCCGTGTACAGCCGCATTGCCGATGAAGTGTTGCCATTCATCTCAGTCATTGCAAGTACCACTTCTATTTTTTCTTCGGTAGAATACCTCGTCCCGCCAGAAGCAGCCATATTAGCACGAAGGGTCTCCACGTAGATATTCTTGGTTATCCTTCCGTACAGAGGCGCGCTAATCCATAAGCACTCTAGGAGATAACAGTGAAGCTAACGCGTTCACAAGATGATGTCCCGGTGAGATCTCAAGTAATACAAAAATGTGCCCAAAAATTATCTCCTGTTATCGCGTTTAACAGGATCATGCGTACTGCGTACGGCACACCGCGTTGTCATATCTTGATTTCGCCAGCCGAGAGGTGAAGGGGAACAGTTATCTTTGCCTATGCCTCCGCCTTGTTGTCAGACTAAACGCCGCCCGCAACTGCCGCGTCACATCAGGGAGGAGCTTTGCGCCGATCCTCAATCACTTGCATGTGTAATAATGCGAACGACTACTAAAATTTGGAGTCGGATATCTCGGAGCACATGCAGAATAATTCTTCCTAGTGAAACTGTGTAAAAACATCACTGCCTCTCACTTTTGAATACAAACATACACACTTGCTGCAGTCAATAAAAAGTTGATTATTCAATTTTAGTTATTTCGGCTGCTGACAGCGATAATTATCATCTCACTTTGTGTCCCTCTGGCCACATATTTGCACAGGTGGTTTTCACGTGCCTCCCAGTGCCTAATTTTAAGAAAATCATAAAGCTTAATTTTGAACACCCGGTATATCAGGCCTGTAATTGTTTCTTATCTAATATGAATACAGGACAAGAGAACAGCAGGCACCGTGTCGCAACCAGAGCAGCTCAGGCAATCTCGAGCTCGCGCCTCCCGGACGACTGGCGATGTGGCTGCAGCGCCGGTCATTCCTCTTCACTACAATCGCCCCCCATCGGAAAAGGAGCCATCCTGGCGACTCATGGTGAACATAGTATCATTGGGTCGTAGTACGGCTTCAGGCGTTGTACGTGGACGGTTTCACGCCCACGACAGCGTTGGTCCGTAGGTGGCGTGACAGGCTCGACAATATAGTTCACAGGCGACGTCTGCGCTACAACACGGTAGGGTCCTTGATATTTGGAAACAAGCTTGGATGAGAGTCCAGCAGGAACGACAGGAACCAAAAGCCACACAAGGGAGTCCAGAAGAAAGTGACAATGCGGGTGGTCGTCGTCACGTCGAGATTTTTGTTGCCATCGGTCGACGGCTGTAAAGGAACGGGCGAGCTGACGGCATTCCTCGGCACGGCGGGCAGCTTCAGAGATGGGCGTACATTCGGATGAGTCGGGTCTGTACGGAAGAATGGTGTCGAGGGTAGTCGAAGGTTCGCGGCCATACAAGAGGAAGAATGGAGGGAAGTTTGTGCTCGCCTGTGGTGCAGTGTTGTAGGCGAACGTGATGAATGGCGAAATGAGGTTCCAATCAGTGTGATCAGAGGCGACGTATTTGGAGAGCATGTCGCCAAGGGTGCGGTTAAATCTTTCCGTCAGACCATTAGTTTGAGGATAGTAGGCGGTGGTGGTGCGATGAACGATGCGACATTCAGCAAGGAGCGCGTTTACGACTTCGGAGAGGGAGACACGTCCTCTATCACTCAAAAGTTTGCGAGGTGCACCGTGACGGAGAATAAAGTTTTTCAGGAGGACGGATGCTATATCACGAGCGGTGGCAGCAGGCAGAGCGGCTTAGGCAATCTCGAGCTCGCGCCTCCCGGACGACTGGCGATGTGGCTGCAGCGCCGCGCTCATTCCTCTTCACTACACTTTTAATAAAATTTGGGATGATCTGTTGCAAATTCGTTATAGATGCATAAGCACGAGTCCGTCTTTGGAGATCTGTTGGGACAACTTGAGTTCCTTAAGAAAATTCTTTGTGCTCGGCTGAGACATCTTCGTTTGCTTTGGAGGACTAACTCCCGTATTCTCATAGAGAAATACTCGAAGCTTTTCCCCCACTTCACCTTGTTGAGCACAGCGCCGCCTCTCGACTGATAAAGACGCGACGCTTCTCAAGAATTCCCGTGAATGATCATGAAGCTCAGTGACCACTTCTGTGGAGGGATCGCGGTGCTATCTACTTTCTTGAGTCGAGGTGTTGTGTTGACTATAGAGGACGGTTCTTGAATACGGGCGTAACGCTTCCGCTCCAACGCGGCAACCTCTACACTGGTTGTTTACGATATGCGAATTACCGCGCATGAAGACTCACGACGACCCGCCGTGGTTGCTCAGTGGCTATGGTGTTGGGCTGCTGAGCACGAAGTAGCGGGATCGAATCCCGGCCACGGCGGCCGCATTTCGATGGGGGCGAAATGCGAAAACACCCGTGTACTTAGATTTAGGTGCACGTTAAAGAATCCCAGGTGGTACAAATTTCCAGAGTCCCCCACTACGGCGTGCCTCATAATCAGATCGTGGTTTTGGCACGTAAAACCCCATAATTTAAGACTCACGACGTCAACTACAAGAAGAACGATGTGGCGTAGTAGCCGAGAGCGCGAGCCAGCGTCATCATGTTTTGTTTCCCACGCGACGTCTTCCTTTTACACAAGGCGCGAATTTGCTCCCGTTTCTCTAACCACGCGACGCCATCCTAGGCCCGCGCGCTGGCGTTGGCCGCTGACGTCACACTCCCCCAGTGCGCAGCCGCGGATCGACGCTTCGCCCCGCTGCGCGAGAACGCCCACTCAGACAAACGGATCCGGCGGGTTTCAGCCTCCTATGCTTAATGTACTACAATAAAACTGCGAAGTTATAATGAAAAACTTGTAGCGTACGAACGGTACTGTGCTAGCACTGGATATTGTCAACGTGTAACTATGATAACAATGAGTGTTGCAGTTAAAAAGGCGCCTATGCGTATTTCTTAGTTTAGCTGTCAGTTTTTATTAGTTATATATGAACACTTCAGTGAGAGATCTTTTTCATTAAGCAGGTTGGTCGCGGAACCGATGACAGCCAATGAGGCAACCGATGACACCCCGAGGGGGAACTAAGTTAATCAGGTGCGAAGGCGTTCGCGCGGACATCGGCGCGCTTGACAACAGGGACGTCCCCTCGTTCACTCGACGCTGCCGACGGGCCGGCGCCAGGAAGTCCAAGGTGTTCTTGAGAAAAAATTACGGCAACTTCGCGACACCACACCCCTACGGAAGACTTGTGAGCCAGCTAGCTTTACTTCCGCATGGCTGATACCGCTGGTACTCGCGAAAAATACTTTTGAAAAATGCTGGTGGCCGAATTTTTTGCGACAGGGCCATCACCCTGTCAGCGAGGGGCTATGCAGAAATTTGAGGGGGGGGGGGGGGTCATGGCATCCGGACATACCCCCTGGATCCGCGCCTGCTTAGACCCTACCGCTCCAACCGAGGTACACACGGTTGCTAGTGGAATCGGACTTGGCGCTGTACTTGCCCAACGAAAGCCGGGCTTCTCTGATTACGTAGTTGCATGTGCTATAGTTGTGCCTTGACGAAGGCAGAGTGCAAGTACTCGGTTACTGAAAAGGAATGTTTGGCCATTGTTTGGGCGTTGCAGAAATTTCGCCCTTACTTGTACGGTCATTCGTTTGATGTCGTCACCGATCACCCTTCGCTCTGCTGGTTGGCTTCATTGAAGGATCCGTCGGGTCGACTTGGACGCTGGGCGCTACGTTTACAACAATTTGATATTCGCGTCCTTTACAGCTCCGGACGCAAGCACGCCGACGCCGACGCACTTTCCCGCTCGCCCGTGCCTTCTGACGTTGGACCTGTTTCTCTTTCCGCAACTTCCTTCGCTAACATCAATATGACTGACATGCCTTCCGAACAGCGCAAGGATCCCTGGATCGCCTCGCTGATCGACGTTCTCGCTGCGCCTTCGACGACACCTGCCTCACGTCTCTCTCGTGCCCTTCGTCGCCAAGTACCTCATTATGCGCTCCGGGAAGCAATGTTGTACCGTCGCAACTATCAGCCAGGTGGTCGAAAATGGCTTCTTGTTATACCTTGCCATTTACGCTCCGATCTGTGCACGCACTTCCACGCCGACCCACAAAACGCGCACGGTGGTGTTTTGAAAACATATGATAGACTTCGCCAGCGATTCTACTGGCGTGGAATGTACACATACATCCGCAAGCACATTCGCTCCTGAATTGAGTGTCAACGCCGGAAAACAACTTGTCACACGTCTGGGCCATTACAACATTTGCCGTGTCCAGCTCGCCCGTTTGATAGACTCGGCATGGACCTGCACGGGCCCCTTCCTTCCACCCCTGTGGGCAATCGGTGGATTATTGTAGCCGTCGACCATCTCACTCGTTATGCCGAAACCGCCGCTCTTCCATTAGCTTCAGCTCGTGATGTTGCCTTGTTCATCTCGCGCAGCTTCGTTCTTCGCCACGGCGCACCGCGCGAGCTGCTTAGCGACCGAGGGCGTGTGTTTCTTTCGCAAGTCGTCCAAGAGTTTCTGAGTACGTGCAATACTATTCATCGCACCACTACAAGCTATCATCCATAGATTAATGGCTTGACGCAGCGCTTTAACCGAACACTTGGTGATATTCTCTCCATGAATATAGCCTCCGACCAATCAAATTGGGACTTGGTGCTTCCTTTCGTGACATATGCCTACAACACAGCCACACAAGCCACCACTGAATTTTCCCCTTTCTTTCTCCTATACGGACGTTAGCCCTCTTCAACACTGGATACTATACTTTCGTACCGCCCGGATGCGTCCGAATACCGCCCAGCCTCAGAACTTGCTGAATGTGCCGAAGAGTGCCGCCAACTAGCACGCTCATTTACATCCGTGACACAAGGTCTTCAAAAAGAACGCCACTACCCGGCTGAACCTGCCCCTACCTTCCCTGTTGGCTCGTTCGTGTGACTTGCCAGACCCCCATGCCAGACCCTCGGTCACTCCCGCAAGTTTGCAGCGAAATATCACGGTCCCTACCGGATCGTTCAATACAGGTCGCCGGTGAACTACATCGTCCAGCCTGTGACACCTCCCACCGACAGACGCTGCCGCGGTCGTGAAACAGTCCACGTGAGCCGCTTAAAGCCTTACTACGACCGACTACTATTACGATCCTGGCGACTCAAGGCGCTGCAAGCGCCTTGAGTCGCCAGGATGGCTCCTCTTCACCGCAGGGGCCAATGTAGTGGGGAAGAGGGTCACGAACTATTGAGAAAGGACGACGACATCCGGCAGCTCGGAGCGCGCGAGATAGCGACCGACGCTCTTGGACCAAGGCTCTTGTTACGTAGCCCTGCTTGTAAATTAAACCCGTTACAATTTCTTTAATTCAATTAGTAAGTGCAAGTAATTTCCCCTATGTTGTCCTTGGTGTCATTGTTTGTTACCCATGTACGTAGTCACATTTAATTTAGGGAAGCGCCGGCGAGTGCGACTGGCCGCCTTCGAGAACGGTAGCGTATGGATGTTGATAGTGCGTCGTGTTGTCGCTTCTAGGCTTTTTAACGTGATAGCGTTAAAGGCCCGTGTCGCAGAAAATCCGGCGTCGGCGTGGATGTCGGCGTCCGTGGCGGAAAAAATCATCCCGAACCACGCCGACCGCGCAGGCCTTCCGCGTGGCGCCAAGGTGTTAGTGCAGAAGAAAATAATTCCGAACCACCCCGACCACTCAGGCCCTCCGCGTGGTGCAAGGTGTTAGTGAACAAAAATCGAATTTCTCACAGTGAAATCCGTCAGAAAAATGGTAAAGTACGACTTAACCACAACCTACAGACATGGTGGCGTCGGACTGTTATTTGAATGTGCGAGAAAACATACTTCTGCTACGAGGAAACTTTAACACAAACCCCTTTTGCCAGCATTTCTACCATACCAACAGTGGCGCGCTCGGGTATGCTATACTTGCGAAAATCTTATCCAGGTGGCGCTCGCATCCTTGGCAGGTTAAAACCCCTATTGACCCTTTTCGCGGAGCTTTTTGTTGCAGAGAAACGAGATGGCGCTTACGGCCGCGCCCCATATGCGTCTCCTCAGCGACCGCGCACGAATACAAAATTCTTAGCGCTTCTACCTTGCTTTTGTGCGGTCAGCTGTCGGAAATGCAACGCTAAAGTTTTCGCTAACGAACTGTGCTCCATTCATGCTGGTTTGAAACATGTGGATTGAAGACATGTGCAGTAGTTGGCTGCAAATATAGTGACTGGCATATTAAGGAATGTAATGAATATGTGTGGCCAAGTTCGCGGACCGCTGCTGCAATTGTCCGTACATGTTTCCGGCACTTCGAGATGTACGGCTTTCCTCGAGGATACACAAATTTGCTCATCCACCAGCGTTGTATTGCTAACCTTCAAAGAAAGGGCTTCAGTCCCGGTACGTCGGCAAGAGTGAGTACCGCTCGTTAAACAATGTTAACGGAAGTAACGCCGCTTTCTGTCATAGTAGGTTTCGCACACAGTATTTACACACATGTACCCCAACCAGCACGAACACTTACACCCACTCTTTAGCCAACGTGCCAATAATAAGTGAATGGGCGAACACTTGAATATATGCGCTCCGTATACGCACAATAAGTGACGGTACTACACAGATAGCGCACGAATGGTCGAAGCTGCATGTTTCGTGATGGTCCACAAGAGTAAGCGAGTTACTCGCGATTATATGCACTTGCTACAGGGTATTAAAATGTACAGAACAGCTACGTTTCAAGCCTTGTGTGCAGCAAGAGCAAATCTAACGGAACTGAGCACACCCACGAGCGATTAGGCAGAAAATGATCAGATAGTGACCGCACCGAGGAATCTTACTGAGTCAGAAACTTGGCAAGCTGCTGCTTCAAAATATTTGCAAAATAAAGAACGAAGAACAAAATACGCTAATCCTGAGTCAATTGATGAGCGGAAAGTTTGGATAGCTTGAAATACATATTTAGCCCCACTTTTAGAGCAAGCACCATATACGCTGTTCGCGCCGTTTGGACGTAGCTTAATCAGCTCCGAAAGCGCTTTCACATGTTCTCTGAAGCTGTGGCCAAAGCTTCGTCTCGTCCACCCAGTCACCGTCTACGATATCTCCCAAAACAGAGGTTTTCTAAGCCGCGCCGGCGTCATACACTTCCATTGTAAACAAGGAGGCAACGGAGGCAGTTGAGGCAAGCAATGGACGCGTCACCACGTGATAAAACATGGCAGCGCCCACGGGATCGCCGCGAAAAGGGTTAATATATAAAAAGTAGCGCCAACCACTTCCCTCCTCCCAGGGGCGGATCCAGGTTTTTTCTGAGGGGGGGGGGGGGGGTCAGCTTCTGTCAATGATGATGATGATGGTGATGATGATAGTAGCCTTTCTTATTTACCGAAATTTACCGTTTTTCCACACGATAAACCCGCGTTTTATACGGCTAAAGCAACACCTGTAGCCCTCCGTGGTGGCTCAGTCAACTCAGGCGTTGAGCACGAGATCGCGGGATCAAAATCCCGGTCGCGGCGGCCGCATTTCGATGGAGGCGAAATGCAAAAACGCCCGTGTTCTTGCGTTTGACCACCTGGGTTAAAGAACCCCAGGTGGTCAAAATTAATCTGGAGCCTTCCACTACGGCATGCCTCATAATCAGAACTGGTTTTGGCATGTAAAACCCCAGAAAGAGGAAGAAGACCTGTAGCGAAGCCAGGTATCGGTTTCTCCAAGCTTATAGGAAAAGGACGTTACCCAATACAGCCATGTGCTTGGCGGCTTCGCCTGATAATACAGGGTGTTCAAAAGTAAGCTTTATGGTTTTCTTAAGGTTAGGCACTGGGAGGCACGCGAAGACCACCTGTGCAAATAAGTTATGTGGCTAGGGGGGCACAAAGTGAGATGATAATTATCGCTGTGAGCAGCCCAATTAACAAAAATTGAACAATTATTTTTTGTTGACTGCAGTAAGTGGGTATGTTTATATTGAAAACTTAGAGACAGTCGAGTTTCTACACAGTATCAGTCGGAAGAAGTATTCTAGTGTGTCCGTGCTCCGAGATATCAGACTCCAAATTTCAATTGTCGTACTGCGCAGAATAATCGAGAATAAAGACGCGACAATTCTCATGAATTCCCGTGAATGATCATGAAGCTCAGTGACCACTTCTGTGGAGGGATGGCGGTGCCATCTTCTCTCTTGAGTCGTGGTGGTGTGTTGACTAGAGGAAAGTTCTTGAATATGGACGTAACACTCCGCTCCAACGCAGCAACCACTACGCTGGTTGTTTACGATATGCGAATCACCGCGTATGAAGACTCACGACGCCACCTACAAGAATAACGATGTGGCGTAGTAGGCGAGAGCGCGAGCCGGCGTCTTGATGTTTTGTTTCCCACGCGACGTCATCGTTTTACACAAGGCGCGCATCTGCTCCCGTTTCTCTAACCACGCGACGCCATCCTAGGCCCGCGCGCTGGCGTTGGCCGCTTCGGTGTCCGCTGACGTCACGCTCCCCCCATTCGCAGACGCTGCTCGAGGCTTCGCTCCGCTCCGCGAGAACGCCCACTCAGATAAACGGATCCGGTGGGTTTGAGCCTCCTATGCTTAATGTACGACAATAAAACTACGAAGTTGCAATGAAAAACTTGTAGCGTACGAACGGCACTGTGCTCGTACTGGATATTGTCAACGTGTAACTGTGATCACAATGAGTGCTACAGTTAAAAAGTTGCCTATGCGTAGTTCTTAGTTTAGCTGTTGTTATTATTTATATATGAACACTTCAACAAGAGATCTCTTTCATTAAGCAGGTTGGTCGCGGAACCGATGACAGCCAATGAGGCAACCGTTGACACCCCAAGAGGAAACTAAGTTAATCAGGCGCGAAGGCGCTCGAGCGGACCTCGGCGTGTTTGGCAAAAGGGACGTCCCCTCGTTCATTCGACGCCACCGACGGGACGAGTAAGGCACGGCAGGCGTAAGGAGGTCCAAGGTGTTCATGAGAAAAATTAAGTACGGCAACTTCGCGACACCACACTCCTACGGAATACAACTAAGCTTGTGAGCGAGCTAGCTTTACTTCTACATGGCTGATACCACTGGTACTCGCGAAAAATACTCTTGAAGAATGCTGGTGGCCATATTTCTTTTTTGCGACAGGGCCATCCCTCTGTCAGCGAGGGGGCGATGCAGAAATCTGAGGGGGGGGGGGGGGGGGTCAGGACATCCGGACATCCCCCCTGGATCCGCGCCTGCCTCCTCCGTTCCGCTGTCGCGCTCGGCACGGCCCGCGCGATCGAGACGCGATATCGACACTGGCGCCGCCTACGTCGGGCCTGCCGTGGCAGACGACACATAGCGCGCTACCAGAGGAAATCTGTGGAAAACTTCGATCGCGCCCTGCGGAGCAGTTTTTGAGGCGCGATTTTGCTTCGTCAATCAGTAACTGGCCTTAATAATGCCGTTTTGGAAGTAGCAACGCGACGATGCGAGACGGCGCAAATACCAAGTGTGCAGCAAGCGTTCGCGCTCGCCAGATGGCAAAAAAAAAAAAAAAAATAGCCTTTTGCCCTCGCCTTGTCGGCTGCGGCAACTTAATCCGCAGCAGCATGCCATCACAACGAAGTTCTTGTCCCTAACACGTTTGATCAGTTTGTGAGTACAGCACTTTCGTCGCACAGGCCCGAGAATGGCGGTCGGAGCGCGATCAAAAAAAAAAAAAAAAAAAAAAAAAAAGATATGCAAAAGCGCCACGCGTGCTCCCACGTGACACGGATTGGCCAATGGGAAAGCGGAGGAGGCTGGGGCGACTGGAGGCGGCGAGGAGGAAACGTTGGGGTGAGCGCGGTGGCAGCAAGTTCTAAGAATGGCGCTACTTGTTATATATAGGGGTTTTACGGCAGGTAAAATAGGGACTTGGCTTGCCTAATGCGTTTTGGGCACGCGCGCGTGTTGGGGCAATAGCAAACGATTAATAGAATAATAAAAAAGGTCCTAGGGCCTTTACATTTTATTAGAAGACGACTTATATTGCCCCTGGAAAAACGTCTTCCCAGCAATGCATTTCTGTTTAAAAGTGAAACCGGCTTTAAGGGGATCGGTGTAAGCTTGGTCTTTGTAAGCTGGCTTTCCCACGTTCGTGTTGCAGTGAAACCGACTCGAAGAAAAATGCGATGCGAACGGGTCCCGATAACGCTATCGCGTTCCACTCGAAAGGTGAAGCTTAAGCGTCCTCCAATGTTTCGCATGTGCATTGTACGAAATGAGGAATGGTTTATTTCAAATCCGTATGGTTAAAACTGAACTACAGAAACAGCTTTCTTCATCCTAATGCCCTAATTAGCTTCAGGTCAGTCGCGATCAGGTCCACCAGCAGTAGACGCACGGACTCGGCGATTGTGATAGCAGGCTTAACCTCGGCTGAACATGATCAGCTTCGGTTCAAAGTGTATGTGCAGGTGGCGAAGGTTGAAGTTGGTGCAGCCAGCAACGCAACACCATCTGCCCATCCACAGGGATCGCAACTTCTCGCGACAGCAACTTCTCACGCCAAGCACTAGCTCACGATCGTCGACTCCTCCACGCTCTCGTCGCTGTCGTCTGCATGATCCCGGCATGCTCTTCGTGGAACACTCCTGACGTCGTACACAATGTGACCTGTAACTGTGGGGGAGGTAACGTAGAACCGGTGTTCGAGGCAGTTAATTAAATTCATTTGGAAACAATCTGTGCAACTCTCAAACCTGCTTTTCTGACGACATGACGGAAGTGTGCAGAGTAATGTATACCCAGCGAATTTCATCGACACCCCTTTACATCGACAAATCGCCGGAGTTGCCCTTTAAGTCAACATGACAACCTCTGAATGCAGTTCCAATATATCTACGCACTGAATACTTCTTTAACATAGTTATATCGAAGAAGCGATTGCTGCAAGCGCATACCACTGCTGGCACAATCCGCGTAATTTATCCCGAGCTCGCCATTAGTAATCTGCTCAAGTACTTGCAGCCGCGTATACGTCCGAGGATTGGTGTTGTGTCCCATCGGTGCGCAGTTATTAAACAAACGAACAAACCTACGCGTAGTTACTGAGGGCACTGAACTGTACAAAACAATATATATATATATATATATATATATATATATATAATATCTATGCGTTATAATTAATACAAATAAACACAGTTCACGGTTCCTGAAACTCGTAACTTTATGCTTACCATTCAAGCTCTCTTCATCGCGCTTTACTTGTCAAACATTGACATTTTAACTGCACTCTTAAAGTTTTTTTTTTTTTTTTTTTTTTGTAGGATTCGTTCATATATATGTTGCAATTATTAAAGTAGAACGGGAAAGTGCGCCTCGTGAACGAGATCCTCTTAACCGTATTCATGGTACATGCAGTGTAGGAGAGTGAACGAAATTTGGCGGCTTTCTTGGTTAGTCAGAACGTCACTCACCAGGCCTTAAGTCGCACAAATACGTTGCAAACAGGCCAGGTCAATCAGAATATGATGGAGAATATCGTACGCTATAGAGCTCTGGACAAAGCTGTACAGGAAAATACACGGAATGCAATATTACGCTAATGTGACGACGCGAAGCCGGGATCCGCGACAGTTCTATAGGCAGTGTAAGTTTGCTGAAGAACAAAAAAATTATAACACGCCAGCTGCATCAGTTACCACGCCAATGCTCAACTAACTAGACTAAAAGCACGTACGCGTATCTCGCGTCGACATAGCGCAAACACTAAGAAACCGTATTAGCCTTGCAAGAAGAAATGGTATATATATATATATATATATATATATATATATATATATATATATATATATATATATATATATATACTGCGTGTTTCGATGTGTAACGTCTTTGAGAAGGCTACAAGGGAGTCGCTTGCTGAAACCGATGTAAC
Organism: Dermacentor silvarum; assembly: GCF_013339745.2. Taxonomy (NCBI): domain Eukaryota; kingdom Metazoa; phylum Arthropoda; class Arachnida; order Ixodida; family Ixodidae; genus Dermacentor; species Dermacentor silvarum. The sequence continues at coordinate 160,450,131 of NC_051163.1, read as the reverse complement.
GAAAAGATTTTACAGCGTTATCACATGATCGCTTATATCTTTGCAACCCATGGATGCACCTTATTTGGTATCGTCGTGCACAGAAAAGGAACCAGTGCCGCTCAGCAGTACGTTTGTACATCCTAGCACGAATGGTCGCGTTTGAAAGAGCTCACTATGCCATATAGTAGGTATAACTTATCAAGCTCAGTCTTATCAAAATTCATCAGGAGTTGTAAGCGATGTCAAAATTCACCAGGAGCTGCAAGACCTACAAATGTGCAATATGCTGCAAACATTTCACGCTGGTCGAGGAAATCGGCAACAAATATTTTGCCAATCGTCGGTCATAGGCCGAAACCACTTGGAATATCGCACGGCTTAGCTAAGTTTCCAACCAGAAAGCTTTATTTAGCTAAGTTTAAAACCAGACATTTCATTCAGGGCGTCAGAACGTTTGTGTGCCCACAACATACTACAAACATGTGACGTCATGCGTTTTCGAAGCCTCGAAACTCTCGCATGCTCCTGTGTCCGCCAAGCATTAATGAAAAACCCAGAGGTAAAACGCATAGAACCCAAGCCACAGACAGCTTCGCTGTAATAAGGAGCCACCATACAAAACGGCCACCACAAGCGTTTCTCGTTTCAAACCAATGCGCGCCTACGCAAGAGAGGGGGATCACTACAGCGAACTTGTAGAAGAAGGGAGAAGAGAAAGAACGCCTCTCGCTCACCGGCTGTGTTGTGTGTGCTTTTGCGACGCGCAGGGGGTGCGAATCATACGTTGGGTGAGAGAGAGCGAAGGGAGTCAGCGGTGTGCCGTTGCGCGTGCCGTGTGCATTCGAAGAGCGCCGTCGGCTCGGTCTCCTTCGTCTTTCTCTTTGTGTGCATCTGCCTCCCAGCGCCGCGCTTGGCAGTGAGTCGCCCTGCAGCGGAGCACGCCATTGCAACCTGCTGAAAACGCGCGCCAAACCGCCGCCGGCGTTGTGTGGTCCTCTCGTAGCGGCGTTGTGGCGACGTTGTGTGAAGCCCCCAGCGCGTGTTCCTTGTGCGATGAGCTTCCTGAAGCACTTCGATCCGTCGAAGATTCCTCGAACGAGGGTGAGTTGCTACAGTGCTGGCGATGCCGGATTCGACGCGGCCTTGTAGCTTGTGTATTTCCCGGTACTTATATGATATTTCCGAACATCACAAATCGCCGCGCATAACCGCATTAGCATGACGCCTGCAAGATGTCTGATTTCGAGGTAGTTGGTATTAGAGCACGTGCATCCTCTCAGAGAACGCAGTGCTACCTTTCAGGCGTCCTAGGCAGTCGTGAAGTTTGACTTTTGTTGAGCAACAAAACAGCCTAGTTCAGTTTATATGTTAGGTCGGAGGTTCTACGCCGTGCAGGTTTCGGAAAAACCGTGAAACCTTGGTTGAGCGGTGTGACAGTCGGCGAAAGTTGTATATGCTTTTCGTTGTCATGGTATTACGTAATCGTAGGATCGTAGTGGGCGATAAGGCAGTGGGGCCCTTTGCACAGTGCAAACACCACGAGCGTGCGCCCACATATACTATATTGGGTGTCCCAACATTCACGCAAGATTTCAATTTTGCGCCATTTGTGCGTTAGAGTGTTGCCAACGAAATACAAATACAGCGTGACAGCTGACAGTTCAGGGTTATTAAAAATGGAGCGCTACACGAAAGAACAACGCGTTCTTATTGTTCAGCAATATCTTAAATGTAATGAAGGTTTGGCAGCTATACAGTTCGCAATTTTCCTACAAAATATGGTTGGAATAGTGACTTGACTTCAACTGTGAAGAGATTGGAGTTTTTTCAAGTGTAAGGTTTATTCCAACAAGCCCACCACCACCCACGCTTTGAAGGAGGGAGTTGAGCGCTGTATCAACGAAATTGAGCCATGCTTATGCGAAACGGTCATGGAAAATTTGAACGGAAGAGTGCGAATGTGCCAACAAATCCGTGGAGGCCATTTACCCGATATGCTATTAATACTGTGGGGATCGAGGTGGCTTCCCGCGCCTCGTCCCCCAACTCGCGCGTTGTGCTTTGTTAGCTCGATCTCCGGGAACCGCCGCCGTAACGACAACATGGCGGACACGCCGGAGCGAATTTCCCGCGCAAACCGTGCTTCTCCCTCGCGGGTTTTGAGTTGCCGCGCGAGCGCGAGAGGTGCTGACACTCTCCCCCCAACGCGCTAAATCCCCGCGCTAAAGTCCCTATGTAATTCTTATATAGGGACTTAACCCCGCGCGGGAAAGCGCCGGCCTCTCGCGGCCAGATGTTCGGCTCGGTTGCAGCTAGAGTGTACTAGAGGTTCTATTCTGGACCAACGCCTCCTATAAAGGGGCGCTCGCCTACCTACTGGTGGGGGAGAGAAAAATCCGAGGGTAGGGCAGCGAGTTCGCGGCTCATTTTCCAGGCATTGTCTTTATAGACGTCAGACTCTGGAGTTTTGCAAGACGCGTAGCGCCACCTGTCGGTGCGAAGAGGTAATAATTGAGTAGTGCAAAGTCCGACTCCCTTGCTAAGTTGCCTAAGCAGCTAGCGAGTGCGAAACAACGATTTAACTTAATTTCGGTTCATATTGCGAATGTTTTGCGCATTTAACACCCTGAATGAGAGCTATGAATTTCTCCGCTAGTCGAACGTGCCGCCGAACTGCCGTAAAGTTCTTGTTGGCTCACTCCTTCTATGGCGATGGCGAGCACGACAGCAACCGCGACAGCTCCGCGCGCTACGAAGAAACGCCGCAATCGACGTTACTGTTGCGTTGTAAATTGCCATGAACGTGAAGGACTGAATAACAACGTTCAGTTTTACCGATTTCCATCGCTGTCGTATGAAGGAGAAAGGAGAGAGCGCTAGATACGGGCCGTTCGCGTGTTGGGTAAGCGAATTACTCGCATTCTCCACAACACAGCCGCTCACATGAGAAAGTGTGATAATGTTGTTCTGCTGTAATTGTGTTGCGTAGCCCTGACGGGGGACTATGGCAACCAAGCGAAAATTAAGGAATCTGCAGCCGCCTCTTCGTTGGCAACAGAATAAACAAAGTTGTGAACCATCCTGCGTATGTGCCATCGATGTTTCTACCTGTTTACACACGTCCGCCTCCACTTTACTCAGCAAGTGGAACGGAGAGATTTGGCAGGTCAGTTTAACCAAACAATTTGGTTCCTTTATGAATTCAAAATCATGTTTTAGGGCATTGTGGTATCGCGAGCTTATTTCTAGTTTCGGCTTTTTCGATACAACGAGCACGTTTCGCAATGCACTGAGCCCTCTTGACAGCGTTTTTTTTTTTTTTTTTTTGTAATCTAAGCAATAAAGTTGCTGTGGGAGCACTGGATGAGTAATTGCGAAGTAACGCACGTGTTTAGCAAAAAAAAAAAAAAAAATGTCGCGTTTCTTTACATTAATTTGTGCGCGTGTGTGGTTTTAAGCGTCTGCTGGTTTGTTTTGCCTTCGGTTGTATCCCGCGAAAGCGGACATGCACGTATCTCCATTTGCAGTAAATACAAACGGAAGACAACCGAGAAGAAAACATTCGAAGATGCGCGATAACACGCTGGAACTCCCAGGAAGCGAGAGCTGAAGCGAGAACGCAACTGAAAAGGCGAAGGTCGCCAGGGCCATTCGCCCCTGATAAAGCGAGCTTTGTTCCACTGACCGTAATTAAGCTACATAGCTAACTGACTTAATCATATATGTACTTCATCGCTTTCACATTATGTACGTACCCAAATTTAACACATTTAGGCGCTAGAGAACGGACGTCGGAGTGCTTGACGTCGACGTCGTACGATACTCGCTGTACTTTCGAGTTGCAGCGCGCCGAAATAACACCTGAAAGTTCTTTTACATTGTACACGTACTTCGCTCTGCTTCCTTTCCGATGCGTGGATGGGCGGAAGAAGCTTTCCAGGTCCTTGATATTTAAGAAACCGTGCCTCAACACAACCGAAAGAGGGGCCTCCACCATTGTGGCCTATGCAGCTTCGCTTGCGGACAGCTCTCTTTGCACTACTCAGTTTGCGCCAAGGCTGCGATGGGGGCGCTGGTGGCGGGTTTTTTTGCAGCGCCGCCTGGGCAGAGTCTGAAGTCTATAGGAGGCGTTGTCTGGACACGCATGGCGGCTGCCATCTTGGCTGTCTCATTGGCTGTCCAGAGGTCACGTGTTTTGAAATTTGTGCCGGGAAACGGAAGTATTGCAAGATGCAATTTTGCGTTTTCGTCAGAATGACGAAATGTGACGTGGGGCTGCAAATTTTATCGACTAATACTTTTTTGTGGTCCTTGGCACCTATATTGTGACTTTAGCGCTTTAAAAAGAAAGTGGACGGTAGAGTGCAGAAACCCGTGCAATGCATCTGCAATTTCGCGAATATGTGGTGGTGTTCCAAGATAGCCGGCATGTCAGCTTGTTGATTGGCTGAAGGAATATCCCGTGAAGAACGTCACAGGAAGAGCTGTTTCGTAAACGTCAATTTGACGTTGCGTGACGCTGCGCTGGGCCGCCATGGCAGAGATTTTCCGCCATAATTTGTGGTGCGACGAGCCGCGCGAATTATGGTAATGAGCGGCCATATGCAATAGCAGTCGAGAGGCATGCGTATCGCCGCATTTTCCCTGTCATTTGGGGCCATGGAAATATTTTGTTCTCAACGCGGGCTCATAGCATTTGTATCGCTCTCGGGTACACTCTAAGAAGTATTCCGGGGAAAACGGGAGTAACTGCACAGTTAGTCAAAAAAAGGGCATTTTCGTCCCTCAAGGGAGTAACTGCAGGAGTGTGGGTGGCGTGTGCAAATTTCGGAGAGTAAGTGTACGATCCCTGGTCCTAAAGAGAGCAACGGCGAGGACGAACTGCAACAGTTACTCCCCATGCACTCTGCTGTTTTCGTCCGTCTCGTGGAGTGATGCGGCGAACGCGGTATTGTCTATATATCATGAATAGTTGGAAGTTCGTGTACTACATGTCTACTGAACTAGATGTAAAGCATCGCTTTGCATCTTCGTGAGAAAATTGCCTGTAATTTAAAAGGTGGAATCTGAGAGCCGTGCACTTCGTGTGCGGCTCTTCGATACACATTCGTGCGAACGATACACATTAAGCGCGCAAGTCATAGATGGATTGCCAGATTTTCTTGGCCAATAGTACCTAAGGAGTTATTTTCGTTCCAAGGAGATTATAAACTTAACTGAAGCGATGTGTAGCTCAAAAGGGGCACGCTAAGCGATAGAGAAGTTGTCCTCTGTCGTCTTGCGTGCCCCGTTTGCGCTCGCTACACGAAGATCACGTAATGTCTCAGTTTAAATCATCGTAAGACTAATCGGGCAGCTTTCTTTATGTAGTCGCTTAGATTTGTAAGTATGCGCAACGTTAGACTTTCCCGGCATAGCATACACCAAATGCCGAGTCTCTTGTGTTATTGGCGCACCTGCGTTAAGGTGGTTAACCTCGTCTCGGTAACCAGACTTGCAACCGAAGTGTCATGGTGAAGTGGTTAGGATACCCGACTTGTGAGCGAGAGGACGTGAGTTTGAATCCTACTTGCCGGCGCGTTTTTTTTTTTTTTTCAGCCCAGTCATTTTTTTTATCAGCGTATAAATGGGTAATTTAATTAATTCCATCTTCGAGGAGCATCGGAAAGAATAACCGTTACTCCCTTGAGGAGCATCGGAAAAGAGCAACTGTTAGTCCTCCGCATGGTTAGTAACAGTTCATCCCCTCTCACTTACCCCCTAAAGGGAAGAATGGTTGTGGCAGATCAGTTCCTCCCCTAAAGGAGTAACTTCGATACCCCGTTTCCTCCTTTTCTTCTTAGAGTGTAGTGTTGGCATTTGTGTTTTGAACCATCATTTTTATTAAAAACACGTCTATTTGAAATAATATTAGTTGAAACAAGCAAACTTTCTGGGACTTGTTGCACGTTTCACTACTGCGTTTGTATTGTAATCAATATTAATCACTTTTCGCGTCATCAAAGGCTATGACAAAGGTGACTTTTTAATTTATAAAAAGAAATGTGTGCAAAGCGGCGCCTTAAAGTTTCCTCTCGCGGTGCGAGTAAGCAGCGAAGTGCACAAGAGATGGCAGTGCCGGCGATTGCGTCGCGCAAGCGGATACCTGTGGCGCGCGCAACGCTCGATGATATTCGGCCGCTTCTCAGCCAGACGAGTCGGGCTGAGTCACTTGCGTTTCACGAGATAGCGATAACGCGGCCTAGAGCGTGCGCTGATCATCAATGGCAGGTCGCGTATGTTGTCTCAAGGTAGAAAGCAAGCGCGTGGGCGCTAATATACGATGACTCATTCCATTCCCCGAGGACACGCATGCTAGCTAATGAAGCAGACGACAGCTTGTGCGCATGCAGACGACGGAAGCGAGAAACGATTTTGATGGAATAGTGGTACGCTTTGAGCTAGCTGCTTTATTTTTACTGCGGAGGAAAACTGTTTTGCTTTATCAGGAATGCTAGGTTCAGTGCCAACATTACAGTTTCTTACGCGAAACGTCAAATTTGGGTCACGTTACGAAAGCAAAACGGGGCCATCGGCGCCATTTTGTAAGCGTCGCGCCTACGTCACGCCTTGAAGAAAAGGGTGGAATGTCCAGAATAGAGCCTCTAGACAATAATGGCCGAATGGGCCGAACCGCTGAGGTGAGTGAGTGAGTAAAAACTTTATTGAAAATAAATAAATAAAAGAAGGCATGCTGGTTGGGGCCCCTATTCCAAGGGCTCCACAGGCACGAGCGGCTCGCTGGGCTTGGTCCAGAAGAGCCAATTGGCTCTCCCGGCCCTCGTCCGCAAGCCATGCCTCCCACTGCCTATTCCTCATGAGTGGATGTTTCAGTATTATTGGGCTGTCTATGTGCGGAGGCCTCTTGGAACACTCCCATGTGATGTGTTTTAGTGTGGGTACTTCTGCGCACCACGGGCACTTGTCAAAGAACCTCGTGGGGTGTATTCTGTGTAGGTGGTGCAGGTTGGGGTATGTATTCGTCTGAATACGACGCCAGTCCCTCTCCTTTTGGCTGAGGTAGTGCCTAGAATATACTTTCTAGGCATATACTTATTGACCCTTTTCGCGGAGCAGTTTGCTTTAGAGAAACGAGATGGCGCTCACGGCGGCGCGCCATACCTCTCCTCAGCGACCGCGCACGAATACGAAACCATTACCGCTTCTACCTTGCCTCTGCGCGATTAGTTACCGGCACTTCGATATGTACGGCTTTCCTCGAGGATACAGAAGTGTGCTCATCCGCCAGCATTGTACCGCTAACCTTCAAAGAAAGGGCTTCATCCCCAGAACGTCGGCAAGAGTGAGTGCCACTCGTTCAACAAGGACAAAGGGAGTAGCGGCGCTTCCTGTCATAGTACGTTTCGCGCACGGTATCTATACACATCTGACAAAAATGGCAGGAAAACTTACGCCCACTCTATCGCCGACGTATCAAGAATAAGGGAATGGGCGCACACTTGAATATGTGCGCTCTGTATACGCACAATAAATGACGGACTACACTGCTGGCGCACGAATGGTCGAAGCTAAATGTTTCGTGGTGGTCCACGAGAGTAAGCGAGTTACTAGCTGTAATATATATTTGCTACAATGTATTACAATGCACAAAACAGCTACGTTTCAAACCTCGCAACAAGAACAAATCTATCGGAACTGAGCACACCCGCGAGCGATTAGGCAGAAAATAATCAGATGGTGGCCGCACCGAGGAACTTCACTGAGTCAGAAACTGACAAGCCACTGCTTCAAAATATTTGCCAAATAAAGAACAAAGAGCGAAACACACTAATCCTGATTGAATTCATGAGCGGAATGTTTGTATAGCTTGGAATACATATTTAGCCCCGCTTTTAGAACAAGCACCATATGCGCTGCTTGCGCCGTTTGGACATAGCTTAATCAGCTCCGAAAGCGCTTTTGCATGTTCTCTAAAGCTGTAATGAAAGCTGCGTGTCGTCCACCCAGTCACCGTCTACGATTGCTTCCAAAACAGGGGTTTTCTAAGCCGCGCCGGCGTCATACACTTCCTTTGTAAGCAAGGAGGCAACGGAGGCAGTTGAGGCAAGCAATGGACGCGTCACCACGTGATCAGACATGGCAGCGCCCATGGGATCGCCGCGAAAAGAGTCAACAAGTAGGGTGTACTAGAATACGGTCGAGTGGGACGAGCGGCCATGGGGCGGTGTATGCTTTGCAGTGAGGCGCCCGACGTGGAAAAATACTGTGGCGGCGCTACGATCGAAGTGGATTGGGCCGCCAAGGTCGCGCCAAGGTAAATTGGTCGCGCCGTTGGAAACTGTTGGCGATACTGCTCCGCAGGGTCATTCGATCGAACTACTTCGCGCGCTGGTATTTGCGTTCAGACCGCTCAAATGGTGTTCATAATTGCATATGGCATGTATTTATGCCTTAAGAATAAATTCATTTCTCTCTCTTCTTTATTTTATTTTTTAATGCCGCTCGGTGATTGCGCGTGCATTGCGGCCGCAGTGTCGGCTTTCATTCTACTATGTTATTGTACGGTTCCTTTAGAAAAAATATTTTTCTCCTTCTTCTAGCAGCCTGAATCTCTCGTGTGTATTGTTGTGCATATAGTTTTCCATCAGTCGGTCTTGCGAAACGCAGACGAAGAAACATATGTAACGTTCCTGCTTGCCGCTTCAGACAAGTAAAGCACATCTGCCCCATCCGGCGCCTTGTACTCAGATTTATGGGAAACATTGTTATAGCTAACAAAAAAAAAAAAAAAAAAAAGAGTAAACCGCAGCGCAACATTCCATTCAAGTTTCTGCCTTCCTCGCGTAACAGCTAGAATGCGGCGTAATTGGTACCGGGTCATTTATTCCGGTCGTACTTCGGGAGCCGAAAACAGTTTTAGTTTGTCATTCTATATGCTAATCTTTGGCCGTAATCCGTACGTGGAATTTTTTTCCAGTCGATACTTCAAAAAAGAAAAAAAAAAAAAGAAAAGAAAGAAAGCCTGCGCGGTAGCCTAATTAGTGGCTATATAGTGGATACGGCGTTGCGCTGCTAAACTGGAGCTCGCGGGTTCAATCCAGGTCGCGGAATTCGATGGGAACGAAATGGAAAGAGACTCGCGTACTTCTATTTAGGTGCACGTTAAAGAACCCCAGGCGGTGAAAACTAAACCGGGTGCCTCATAATCATATCGCGGTTTAGCCGCGTAAAAACGAAAAAATCGTTTAAATAATAAAAAATAAAAAAGAAGGTGGCTGCGTTCTTCCGCTTTTTTCTAGGTGTGTAAACAAAATAAATTATTCTCGAGTCTGATTTCCGAGAAAAACATGTTACGCTTATCCTATATTTCATGCGTAAATTTAATGCCGTTCCCAAATGTATGACCGCTCAACTCAGCTTTTATATTATAAACGGCTGCTTGCACTTTACTTATCCGAGGAAGTCTCTGTTGAGAAAGTCTCTTTCACAAACGAGAAAGTTTCTGTTGAGAAAAACACGGCTTGCTGCTCGAGCTGCAACGTCGAATGCACTTATCCGGTGCACTGTCATAACGACCATAATGAAACAAAGCAACGGCATGTCTCACATACACGTAGTGATATGTGCAGATCTGTTGCGTTCGTTGAAGAAGATAAGTGTGGTGCCACATGGGGCACCCAGTTTTAACGGGTTGCAAACATGGTGAGACTGTGGAACACAGTTTTCCTTGTCTGAATCAAGTTAGCAGATTTACAGGCTGCCCCAAAACGGGGCGATTATACTGAATGACAGCTAGGAACTTCTTAAGCAGGACTTATTAACACCCGTGCGTTAATTCTATCAGGAACTGCGCCTCTGCGCAACAGCCACGACTCTCCTGCAGGACAACCATACGGAATAACAGTCCTCACTTGCATCGGTCACTCATATTTGAGACTGTAATAGTGCTGTTAAGCCCAAACCGCATTCACGCGATTTTGTGCGCGACGGCGACGAGCGACGGCTTCGAGCGACGAAACGGACCGTCGCGCGAACAGATCGCTTGGTCTTTTCGCTCAGTCGCTCGGTTCTAGAAATCTAGAATTCGTCGCTCGTCGCCCGGAAGTGCTATGAGCGACTAGCCAATAGCGCGAAGCCGGAACTGGATATACATCAGTCACGTACTACCGATTGTCGCTCGGAACGAGCAAACGACTAGATTTTGATACGTGCAAGGATAATAACGTAGTGCAAGACCTTTAGAAATATTTATGCTGCTCTTTACACTAAAACACATCAACTTAAATTAATAAAGCAAGCGTCACGCCAGTTTCGGCGAGTATTTGCTGCCCTCATACCGGCAACACCGGGGAGACGTCGCTCGAAGTCGTCGCTCGCATGCGGTGCGACTTGTAGGCGACGAGCGACCGCGACAGCCATCTCCATCGCGTCGCTTGTCGCTGTCGCGCGCAATATCGCGTGAATGCGGTTTATACTTTATGCGTTACACTCGAACGGAAATGACTATTCGGCGTCGTACAGTATCCAATAACACTTCCATATATACGTATATATACAGGGTGTTTCAGCGAACACTTTCAAAATTTATTTATTTATTTATTTATTTATTTATTTCAAATTTTTATTGGGATATCTGCCTGTGGCAGATATCCCAATTTTAGTTATTGAGCTGGTCTACTCGAAGAGGCGGACACTATTTGCTCAAAAAATTGAAATGCATAATCGACTAATCAACAAAAATTCACTAATTAAGTTTTTAACTAATTACCTGATGACCTATATTGCAATTAACAAATTGTAGCCGTGGAGTACGCAAGACGGATCCACTTGGAAATAATTCTGAGGATGACACCAGTTTCGAGATATTAATTCCCGAACTTTGCGGTGGATGTTGATCATTGTCCCTGATCAACATCCACCGCAAAGTTCGGGAATAAATATCTAGAAACTGGTGTCATCCTCAGAATTATTTCCAAGTGTATCTTGGCACTGCTTTCTAGGCACTGTAGCTGAGGCTAGAGTGTACTAGACAATGGTTGAGTGGGCCGAACGGAGCTCTCCCGCTGAGGCGCCGCGTGTGGAAAAATTGTGCGAGGGCGCTGCAAGCGAACTGGATTTAAAACCCCTATATAAGAAAAGTACCGCCATCCTTTGACAAATGCCACTTCCCTCTCTCCTGTGTTATCCTGTATCTCCGATTGGACGATGATAGCGCGCGCTTTTCACTTCTTTATATTTTCTTTTTTTCCGCCTCAGATCCATGTTGAAAGTCTTCTGCGCAGCCGCAGTCGCGCCCGGCCTGAAAGTAGAGTGACCTAGAATATGGGAGAGTGTCCAAAGCGCCGGCTCCGGCGAGGGCCTTTTTCTGTGAACTGCCGCGCCGCGCCGCTGCTGCTCCGGACCCGTGGGCTTCTCGCGCTCGCGAAGCGCGCGGGAAGCGAGGGTCGTCTGCTACGCGCTGTAGTTTTTTTCCGTTCGTTTTCCACGCAAAACACTTAAACTGTATTTAACTTCAACAGTGTGGCGCTGCATGGAGCTTACACATCTTTCAGCGTTTCTTTGTGCTTGGGCAGCAAGATAATGCAAAAACTAACGTATCAAACGCGCGGCCTAGCTCCGGTGCTAGAGTTCGGGAACGGTATTACGGTAACTGTGCGTGCGTAGAAACGCGCTAAATGACTCCGCGCAAGGAAAGAACGTAAAAAAATATGGGCACGTGGGCAATAGCACCATGATTGCAAGAATAAGAGTAACGAAAAAAGTAAATTACTCACGAAGTCAAGGGAAATACTTACGTGCGTGCAGTGACCGCTTAGCTCACCACTGCGCGCTTTTCACTCACGGTCGGTAGTAGTTTAAAGCCATATGCAGATGTATTTGTTCATGAATTTTTTAGCCTCTATAATACTTTATCATGAACAGAGCGAAGTGAGAAGGTGTAAGGGAAACAAGAGAAGGAGCAGAGGCGGCCCTAACGCCGCAATATTGTTGGCCAATTTCGCTTCAGGGGATAGCGTGGTACACGAACAATTCTTGCTGTACGCTATCTCTTCAATACAAACTTCGCGCACATTGTACCTTAAGGTTCACCGTGAGCGAAGCTGGTTTCAAATTCAGACATCCGAAAGAAAAGCCATTCCAGCCAATAGGTAAACAAACATAAAAATAGGTAAACAAATATATATTTTTCGACATTGAAATGAATAGATAGCTACTACTGGCCTAGCTGTTTACTCATTTCTTATGCAAAAGTTATTGCAGCAATAGCCTTGTTTTATTAATCCGTGAATCCTCTCTCAAATTACCAACATATAACTTCTCATGATATTAGTTATTGCTTAACGTGTGATTTTTCTACATAAACTAACAAGCATTCATGGCGCGTGATGATGTTTGTGCTTTCATTATATTGAGTGGAAAATCGTCTTGAAAATTACAATCTTTGATGCACTACAAATATCGCTATTGATTCTACATATCCCTAAAATAGTTACATTCAATCAGTAAAACATGAGAAGTTTATGTTCTGGTGATTAGTTGCTTCTTTCATTACGTAACTACAAGTACGTCATTATTTATCGTAAGTATGTGCGCTGTGTACGAACCACCGAGCGTACGCAATAAATATTCCTAAAGTTACTTTCACGTTAAAATTCGCTTAGTGTTTGCGCTCTTGCAACAAGAAGGCGAAAGACTAGTTGCACATCCGTAAAGCATCACGTTCGTTTGCTGACGTTCGCTCGTAATTATGAAATAAGGCATACGTACACAATGTTGTACTGTTAGCATTTCATTTATTTTGTTTTTTCTTGTTTTTTGCCGCGTATATTTCTCGCGTACCATTTGCCGTGCTATAGCTTAGTGGCTTTGGTAGGTTGTACTGCTAAACTCGAAGACGCGGGTTCGATTCCCGGCCACGGCGGCTTACATTTCGATGGAGGCGAAATGCATAAAACACCCGTGTACATAGATTTAGGTGCACGTTCAAGAAACCCAGGCGGTCGAAATTACCGGAGCCCTCCAATACGTACGGCGTTTCTCATAGCCATATTGTGATTTTTGGATGTAAAACCCCTAAAATTATCATTACTATTATTACCCTTTACATGTGCTCTCAGTTCTTCATGATATATGAGCAAGTTCGACACAGTGAGGTCGAGATTGGCATTCAACACGGTCTTATTGTCACACCCACACCATCAGAGGGATTTCTGGCCGAAAAATGCGGGTTTGCACCACACGTGATATTGTTTTCATTAATCGCGACGTGAATGCAAGTATGTCAAGTTACTAATGCCATGACCCATCGGTCATCTTAGTCACACATTTGTGTCTTTCCACGCTATACTTTGGAATATATACCAAGTGAACGAGACGCGAGAGTTACGCGGTTTGTATTTATTTTTGGTACCGCGGCCCCACCGAAGGACAGATTACGCTTCCCAAGAGCCAGTTAAGGATTTCGCCTTAATAAAGAAAGAGCAGAGCGCGGGAGGCAGTCTTATAAAACAAATCGAATGCATGAAATAAAAGAAAGGGAATGATAGGGTGTAAAAGCGTAAGCATGAGCTAGCCATATATTCCATGTTGTCCTGGTTGTAATCGCGATCTCCAGCTTATTTTCTTCTGCAGCACGTTCACGTTGCTAATTCCACGCATCACTAAATGAACTAAGAGCGCGGAATGCGTTACTCAAACAGCCGCGTAACGCGGATCAAACGAGCGAGAAGTAAATAAACAAAATACCCGTATGCACAGCCGGCAAACGCGTTCTCTGTGCGGTGAGTGACTGCGGTATTACCTTGCGGTGACGTGGTACTTAATATATCCCAAATTATCGCGATGTTAACTAATAGCAACCAAAATATCAGGCTCGTAGCAGACGCCCGCCGCCTTGGCGCGGCTTCCGCAGCGGGGAAAGCCCACGGGTCCGGTACAGCAGCGCCGCGGCGCGGGAGTTCACACAAAAAAGTTGTCGCAGTTTCACCTGAAAGGCGAAGCATCAATTGCGATAGCAAACTTGTAGAGAGCTATACGGAGTAATGATATTAGCTTTATCATCTGTATAAACTTGGACATGCAGCAGCATCGGCAACACGCAGAACTGTTGTCGACGCCCTCGGCGTTTTGCCCGCGTTCGCTCAAAATGCGTGCGGCGTTGGCGACTGCTGCCGGAGCCTCTGATATAAAAAGTTGTGGCAGTTTCACCCGAAAGGCGAAGCATCAATTGCGATAGCAACTTAGTAGAGAGCTATACGAAGTAAGGATAGTAGTTTTATCCGCTGTACAAACTTGGACATGCAGCAGCACCGGCAACACACAGCACTGTTGTCGACGCCGTCGGCGTTTTGCCCGCGTTCGCACAAAATGCGTGCGGCGTCGGTGACTGTTGCCGGAGCCTCTGATATAAATAGGCACTTGGTGCCGCAGCTAAACGTCGCCTACCTTCCCTGCCCCCCCCCGGCCTTTCGTGCGTCAGAAGAAGGCGCGTTTGCTCTACATATATGGTGATTGTAGAGGAGGAAAGAGACGCCTACTTCTGCAGCCCTTAAGGGAGCACGGCGCAGAACGCGCGTTTGTTCTCCGCCGTGCGTTCACTCCCCGTGAAAGCGCGCGTCCCTCGCGCCCTTTCACTCGCACATACAGCGTTCGGCGGCACGCGGCGACGATTTCATCTCCATTGACGTCATACGGAACCTCACGGCGACGGCGACGGCGACGGCAACGGCGACGCCGACGGCAGAAATCTGCTTTGGAGTGTCCATATAATTGCTATCGCAATAAAAGGTCCTCGCTCCTCCCATGCATTCGCGCCGCGCTTTGGACACTCTCCCACATTCTAGGTCACTCTACTGAAAGCTTCAACGTGGACTTTCTCGGTGCGCCAACGTCGACTTGGCTTTCGCAAGCAAAAAGTAAAGAAAAAGCAAGAGCTTTAGGAGAGGAGGCGGCGGAGGAAAGAGTAGATGGCGGTACTTTTCTTATATAGGGATTTTAACTGGATTGGGGTGGAGCCGCGCTCCGCGGCATATTCAACGTACTTTCGCTGTGGGCGCCGAGGCCGATTGCGCATAGTACGCTTTTAAAATAGCGCTTTATTTCAACTGCAACTTTATGTTTACACCATTTTGCCAAACATATATATTTGAGGCATGAATTATACAACGCGACGTCTTTAATTTTGCTGTCGTTGTCAAGCGCGTCGTCTGCTAGCCAGCGCGCGTTCGCTACGCGGACGCTGGCGGACGCCCAGTTTTTTTCGCAGAACGTCTCTGCAGTACATTTTTTTAAATGTTTAGTTGCTTTGGTGCGCCCATGACTCTTGACGGCCGGTACCAAATGTAGTTTTAGCCAGGTGAACTGTAGTTTTTACCACTGTCTTCTAAAAGTAACTAGTATGTTTGCAACATGAAGCTACGTAAGAAAATTTTATTATTGATATCGTGTCATTTTACGCACGCTTCTTGTTGGTGGATATTGATCAGGGACAATCACCGAAGAAAACAGCATTAGAGTGAAATAAACTAGGTTTATTAACTGCCTGGCGCGAAGAATGACCAATGTATTTCTGGATAATTAAATCAAAGGGTACATAGACATATATAATCACGATATATATGTAAGGGAAAAAATAACAAGTGCTCTAAATGCACGTACTGAAAAAGCGAGAACGCCCGACCGGAATAAGCGCACGCGTTTGCAGTAACACAATTATAAGTGAATACTGCACATAAAACTCTCATTCGCAGAAATATATTTATAGCAGGCAAAAACATCTTATATATATATATATATATATATATATATATAAGATGTTGATATACTGTACGACGCCAATAGTCGTTTCCGTTCGAAGTTAACGCATAACAGCACTGTTGAAGTCTCACAGGTGAGGGACCGATGCAAGTGAGGACTGTTATTCCGGATGATTGTGCTGCCGGAGAGTCGTGGTTGTTGCGCAGAGGCGCAGTTCCTGAGAGAATTAACGCATGGGTGTTAATAACTCCTGCTGAACAAGTTCCTAGCTGTCATTCAATATAAACGCCCCGTTTTGGGGCAGCCTGTAAATCTGCTAACTTCATTCAGACAAGGAAAACTTTTTTTGACAGTCTCATCCTGTTTGCAACCCATTAAAACAGGGTGCCCCATGTGGCACTTATCTTCTTCAACGAACGCAACAGATCTGCACATATCTCTACGTGTATGTGAGAGATGCCATTCCTTCAATTGTTTCATTATGGTCGTTATGATAGTGCACCGAATAACTGAAAGCAGCCGTTTATAATGTACAAGCTGCTAAGTTGAGCGGTCATACATTTGGGAACGGCATTACATTTATGTATGAAATATAGGATAAACGCGTAACATGTTTTTCTCGGAAATCAGACTGGAGAATAATTTATTTTACCCCTAGAAAAAAGCCGAAGAACGCAGCCGCCTACTTTTTTCTCTCTCGTTTTTTTTTAATTTAAACAATTCTTTGGTTTTACGTGGCAAAACTACGATAAGGCACCCGGTTTAGTTTTCACCACCTGGGGTTCTTTAACGTGCACCTAAATAGAAGTACACGTGTCCTTTTCCATTTCGTTCCCATCGAATTCTGTGAGCTGGATTGAAACCGCGAGCTCCAGTTTAGCAGCGCAACGCCGTATCCACTATATAGCCACTAATTAGGCTACCGCGCAGGCTTTCTTTCTTTTCTTTTTTTTTTCTTTTTTGAAGTATCGACTGGAAAAAACATTCCACGTATGGCTTACGGCCAAAGATTAGCATATAGAATGTCTAACTAAAACCATTTTCGGCGCTCGATCGAGGTCCGACTGCAATAAATAACCCAGTACCAATTACTCCGCATTCTGTTACGCGAGGAAGGCGGAAACTTGAATGGGATGTTGCTCTGCAATTTACTCTTTCTTTTAATGTATAACAATGCTTCCCGTAATTGTGAGTACAATTAAGGCGCCGGCCGAATGGGGCAGATATGCTTTACTTGTTTGAAGCGGCAAGCAAGAAGGTTACATATGTTTCTTCGTCTGCTTTTCGCAAGACCTACTGATGGAAAATTATATGCGCAACAATACACGCGAGAGATGCATGATGCTTGAAGAACGCGAAAAATATTTGTTCTCCAAAGGGAACCGTACAATAACATAGTAGAATGAAAGCCGACGCCGCGGCCGCCTTGCAAGCGCAATTACCGAGCGGCATTAAAAATAAAATAAAATAAAAAAGAGAAATAAAGGAATTTATCCTTAAGGCATAAGTACATGCCATATGCAATCATGAACACCATTTGAGCGGTCTGAACGCAAATACCAGCGCGCGAAGTAGTACGAATGACCCTGCTGAGCTGTATCGCCAGCACTTTCCAACAGCGGCCCAATCCAGTTCGATCGCCGCGCCGCCACAGTATTTTCCACGTCGGGCGCCTCACTGCAAAGCATGCGCCGCCCAGCCGCTCGTCCCACTCGACCGTATTCTAGTACACTCTAGTGAGGCGCCGAGTGTGGAAAAAATGTGGTTGATCCCTCTTATATAGGAATCGGTATAGAACACGAAAGTGAAACGTGTCTTCACAGAAGTAGTGTAATGTTTATTGCACATTGATATATAATGTCTATTGGTGTTTTGTGGCTAAAGCGCCCTTAGGCGTTGATGCACCCACGCTGACGCCTGGTGGCACGTCTCCTCCATCACGACTACCAACGTCGATGACCATGAGCAACCGTCGTGCATATGGAAGCTGCACTACGCTGCACACGCTAGCACAACGCGAAAGACGAAGCACGTACGTAACTGACACACTAATACAACGCGCAAGACAAAGCACGTAACTGAATCGTCACCGAGTCAAATCAGCGCGTACAGCGCGTCGTAATTGCAGCCTCCGCGATCAACTTCAGAAACATTTTCAGAGCTAATTGCGGAGGCCACGCTCCGCTGTGCTGAGTACGGTGAACGCCACCTAGGGTGGCGTTGGTAGTGCTTCTTGATGCCAGCGTCCCTTCGAATGCTGGCATCGAGGCGTCGTAGTGCTGAGACCACCGAAGCGTTCACTGTCGGTGCGCGTTAGTGTCATAATGGCAGTACTTCTCTTTTCTGCTCGTAGGCGGCGGCACCCGCCCCGAGCAAGAGCGCGGGTACACGGAGGAGTGTTAGATATATAAGGCGCGTTCCTGTGTAGCACTCTGCAAAATGCGTCTGTGGCGCAATGGTTAAACGCTCGGCGATCTATCGTCGCGGACCGAGAGGTCGTGGGTTTCGATTTCCAAATTTTGCATGTTTGTGGAACTTTTTCTTCTGGTTTCTTTCTTGTATTATGTTCTATGACGTATTTCCGTGACGGAAATACGTCATAGACGTATTAGATAGACATAGACGTCATAGACATAGACATAGACGTCATTATAGACATAGACGTCATAGACATAGACGTCATTATAGACATAGACGTCATAGACGTATAGACGTATGACGTATTTCCGTGACGGAAATACGTCATACCTCACTGACGTATTTCCGTGACGGAAATACGTCAGTGAAGTCTTGGTGGACCCCGCCATAAAAACACTTTCGTGTTAAAAATTGTGCGAGGGCGCTGCGAGCGAACTTGATTTAAAACCCTTGATGTTAGAAAGTAGCGACACGCTTTGATCTACGCCGCAACGCCCTCGCCGGCGCGGTCAACCACCTCTTTTCTCCCTCTCTTTCGCTGGCGGCGCATCCGCCACGCTGAATGGCTGCGGCGCGCGATTTGATTGCAAAACTTTATTCCACCGAGCTGGGGTGCCCGCGATACTACCCCATCAGGTGACCTGACGTCACGAAAACGGCGCGAAACTTGCTTTCGCATGCCTTCAGTTTTTCCCGCCGCAATGCGCTGTCCTGGCGGTGGTCGCCCTGCCGCTCCGAATGTGCATTTCCTTGTTTCCCGTCTTTCCGTAAGAATCTGAGCTTCGTTCTATGTGGAAATGCCTTGCTACTGCGCGTTCAATGCAGCAGCAGGTCAGAGAAAGGGCTAGCATTATTTTCTATTTCCCGAGAGAAACGGAATGTCGTTGGCCGGTTCCGTGGCCCATAACATCGGAAGAAAGATTTCGTGCCTTCTAAGCACTTCTTTCTTTGCGAAGTGAATCTTACAGCCTTCCTTATATTCGTAGGTGAAGTTGCATGACAATTAATTCTCTTTGCACAGCCGGGCTCTTTGTTCAGTCAATACAGAGCACCTATAATTGTGCATATATATTTTTCTTTTTCCAAGTGAGTCGCTTAACTTTTGGTTTGACTTCGTGCAGTGACAAAGCTTTTTTTTTGTTCTCGCGCGTGCATGTATGTGTATGTAGTGCCTGTGTGTCCGTGTGTGAGTATGCGTGCGTTTGTCTGGGGGTTGCGCGCCGAAGGAGAAATACTTTGTAGTTAACGTGGTACTTTTTTTCTAACCACCCATCGGTCCAGTCCGCAACCGTCGGTGCCGCCTAGATCATTCTGTAGTTCAGTGCCGTCAGATACGAAATACTGCTAGCGATTTCATCATGCGAAAACGCGTGAATAACTATTTTGTTTAATTAAACCAAACAATTATCTTTCCTGCATATATATATATATATATATATATTGTAGTGAAGAAGAGAGATGCATAGTGGTATACAGCACTACTTGCTCTAAACGCTAGTGGGTCAAGCGCTCTCGCTCAGCAACGGCTCTCGTGCTGGGAAGCTGTTACTGCGCTGACCGTTGACGCTGCGCTGCTCCAAGCTCTGCCGAATAAACACCCTTACTGCGCTGACCGTTGACGCTGCGCTGCTCCAAGCTCTGCCGATAAACCACCTTAGAATTCGTCACGCGTAGAGATCGACGGGTCAGTGATCGCTGCCGGCGGAGTTCTTCATAGCTCTGGCACAGTGTGATAATTTCAGCCACAGAGCGAGGACTTTTGGCCAGCAACATGTTAAAGGCGTCGTCTTCTATTCCTTTCAGGATGTTGCGAATTCGATCAGACTCCGCCATGGTCGAATCGACTTTCCTGCACTTTCCTGCATAGGTCCAGGACATCTTCAATATAGCTGGTGAATGTTTCTCCTGGCTGTTGAGCTCGTTCCCGCAAACGCTGCTCGGCCCGCAGCTTGCGAACAGCAGGGCGACCAAATACATCGGCGAGGGAAGTCTTAAATTCAGACCATGTCTGGTACTCTGTTTCGTGGTTATTATACCACAGGCTGGCCACACCAGCGAGGAGGTAGAACAGAACATGGCGCAGTTTGTCCGCTTCGTCCCACTTGTTATGGGCGCTTACCCTGTCATACGCCGTGAGCCATTCGTCCACGTCAGTGTCGTCCGCTCCAGTGTAGATAGGAGGGTCGCGGTGACGAGGTACCCCGGGACACGCAGTGGGCGCGGGATGAGGCGTTTGCTCGGAGGCGTCTTGGGGCATGGTAGATGGTAGGGTACGGGACCGGAGTTCCAGGATGATTGTCTGAGCTTACCCAGCACCTCCACCAATTCTAAGGGTGTTTATTCGGCAGAGCTTGGAGCAGCGCAGCGTCAACGGTCAGCGCAGTAACAGCTTCCCAGCACGAGAGCCGTTGCTGAGCGAGAGCGCTTGACCCACTAGCGTTTAGAGCCAGTAGCGCTGTATCCACTAGCGTGTCTCTCTTCTTCACTACATAAGTAATGCTTCTATACGCTTGATAAATTATCGGATAACGATAACTTTTTCACCTGTCTGACTGACCCGCAGGCAGAGCAGTCAGTGACGGTGCGTCCAAGCAACGGCAAATGTCGTAGAGCTGAACCTGGCAGAAACATAAAAGGCTGCTGAAACGAAAACCAGAGTTCGTTTATGAAAAGCGTATCCTTGCCTTTCTCGGCTCGTCATCGTCGCGCCCCGAGGGAACTGAAACCTAGAAATCAGCTGCATGAATGGTACGACATTGCTGGTCGACAAAGCGGACGGAAAGCTTCGCACGAGTGACAGTTGAAACCGCGTAGAAAAACATGTGCGCCGGGCATGCCGCCGCGTCGTCCGTCGAACCGGAAGCTGCTAGCAGACAGCGCGCCCCACAATACCCTGCGATTGCTCGTTTTACGGGTAACCTATTTCTCGCTTGCTTTCATTTCCTCTTTCCCTCTCTCGAGGATTGCGCGCGCCGCGCGCATGCTCTCCTTAACGTCCCATTTCAAAGTTACATGTGCACGGCACGTAGAGGCGAGGCACACGCCGCTCCGCGAGGTGGTTGCTTGGCAACGCTGTGACGTCATAGCTCTGCTAGGTTTTGCGACAGCAGGCGCCACTTTTACGGTTAGCTAGAACAGCTTCCCTGTTAAAAATGCGGTGTGCATGCCTTTTATTTCCCTATCGACCAAAGAGCTATCATATTTGGGATGCGAGAGAAAAGATGGGCCCGCTCCTTGACTATGACTGGTGTCGGGTATTTGTGTTTTGTCACCTATATGAGCCAGCTTCAGTATGAAATCACTCATGTGCACCCCGCATATATATTTGCTTTTTTTGCTTTTCCGTTTGTCGCCTCTTTCGCCGTCCTTTGTCTAAGTTCGCGCCGTCAAACATCATGCATTTTAAACAATTGGACTACAGAATCAGTGTACACCACCTTGCTCAACAGCAGCGGCTCCAACAATCCAAACAAGGAAGAAAAAGTCGCTCGGATATTCAACGTGGCAGTTGCCGCCAATATCTGAAACGCCGCCTTCATGGGACGTCCTTCTTAGAACATCTGCGCTACCGATACCGAAGAACATGCATCCTTAGACGCACGATGCGAGAAGACCAAGAAAGCCGCGCGCGAACAAACTTTGAATCCGTCGCCGCAACAGGCATAATACTTGCATAATATATTGGACGGATGCCAGCTTCGATATAGCTTTGAGAACGGGCCAAACAGTCTTGATAATCCGAACACGGATACCACAATGCCCAAGAAACACCGGCGCTCGACATTTACGTGATCGCTAACGCTATAACGGGCCACAACAAGCATATATTGATAACGCTGACGCCATAGCCGAATTCAGAAACAGTACACTACCGGCACAAATTAAAACCATCCCCAAAGCCCCATAATTTCAAACAACCAGTTGCTGCCTACAAATGAATGGTTGACCGCCAGAGAATCGAGGGAAATGCCAAAGCAAACGCGCTGTCCCGTGAGTACAAATACCTGGACCTTCGATCCCCTGACCAATCACCTGCGACCCGTAGTTTCATAGAAAATAACATATCGAAAGAAAGGCGTTTGTTCAGGAAACGAGAGAACCACGCCAGCCTGGTAAGCCTATCCAGAATACTAACCAGACGCTAAGCAGTATTCATAAGAAACTACTGAAAAATACAAACACCATTTTCATAGACTACAAGGTACAACGAAAAACTGAAAATGTCAAACATACGCCAATAACAAACGCACCGTGGCGCCGCCTACACCGCCTGAGCGTAATATTGACACGTGCACTTGTTTATCTTCAACCGGTGAACGCTTTTCACCGGCCAACAAATGTTAAACGTTATCGCTCGGCGCAGGACGTGCCTGCATGTATCGGAAGTTTCTCGAACGTTATCGATGCGTCTATCCGTTGTCACCGATGTTTATGTAATCTGATTGGTTAAGTGTCGCGAGTTGTGTAGTACTTTCTGGAAGACACGAGGGGACCGGGGATTACTTAAAGTCCCTATATAAGAAAAGTACCGCCATCTACTCTTTCCTGCGCCGCCTCTTCTGCTAATGCGCTTGCTTTTTTCTTTACTTTTTGGTTGCGAAAGCCAAGTCGACGGTGGCGCACCTAGAAAGTGCACGTTGAAGCTTTCAGGCCGGGCGCGCGCCGCCGCCGCTGACTGCGGCTGCGCAGAGGACTTTCAACATGGCTCTGAGGCAGAAAAAAAGAAAATATAAGGAAGTGAAAAGCGCGCGCTATCATCGTCCAATCGGAGATACAGGAGAGAGAGAAGCGGCGTTTATCAAAGGATGGCGGTACTTTTCTTATATAGGGACTTTAGGATTACTGTGGAACCTTCGATGACTCATGTACAAAAGCCTACGTGTTTCCCCGCTGATCAGATTTCGATGATCGCCGATTGTGTTCGCCGCTATCGTTGTGTTCCTCGCCAGTCGATAGACGCTTCTCGGGCGAAAATGGCGATGGAGCACGAACGTGAGCAAACGCAGCCATCACATGGCGGTGCGACAGCCCACGTGATGCCATTAGACCAATACCGACGCGGCATCCGCTCGGACAGGGCGTGCGAGGAGGAGGCGGCATTCTTCAAAGTGTGTCCTACTTTTACATTGAGGGCATGACTGAGGGGCATTACGCCCTGCGAGTGAAGTGCCTCCCGTTTAGCGAAGGCAGCGCTTCACCTTCTCTGTTTTTTTCACCGAACTATTCGTCGTAGAAACGTCTTGCTCTTCGACGGTGGGAGAGGCCGGGCGCTTACAGCATAAACGTGTCGTCTGGGCGAAGACGGCGCCACCGCGCGTGTATGTTGTTAGCTGACGTGGACGATTCCAACGGCGCCAAAGGGGAGATGGGCTAAATCGCGAGATCGCGTGCGGCGCCGCTGCGGCTGCGCCCGCCAGCCAATCAGCCTCTATATCGCCCTTCACGTGGCCGCTGCTGCCGTTGGCACGTCAGCAGTGCTAGGGGAGCCGCTGGTGAACACGAATGACTCGCTCTTTCGCTGAGAGACGGGCCTCGTCTTGCGTACGTACGTACGTCGCGGAGCCTTCCCGCTACTTCGACCGTGTCCTGTAACCTGGCGAGCACGCGTTTGGACGGCGGTTGCTGAAGACAATGTTGTGACCAAGAGCTCAAATATTGCGGACGAGCGTCGTTAGATGAGACCTCAGCGGATGCCGTGTTGTAACGCTAGCGCCTTTCGGGAGCTGCAAACGAGGTTGGCATGTGCTGCGACACTCATCCCTACAATGGTGAATGACACGTGACTGAACCGCGACCAGATGGTAAGTTCCCCTAGCATATCGTTACTATTTTTGTCAAATAATACCTTGCGTGTGAGCTTTTGCAAGCTTTGTGCGCGACTACACTGTGCAAACATTGAAATCCGTGTCGCGGACAGCGTTGCGGTTTACATCCATCGGTTAGCGGACAGCCATTAGCGAACATAACTTACATTAGGCAAATTGGGAAAGGGACGGCCATAGAAGTTCGTCACCGCAAGGCGGGTCGTTCATTCAGGTGTGCGTCGCTCGGGCAGGCGTCTCGCTTATTGGGTCGCGGGCGCGCACGTAACCTTGTCATTCGTGCCTCCTCGACCTCTATCGCAGATCCGCACAGCCGAGAAACGTTCGTTTGAAACTTTTGTAGCAGTCGTCGGTAGCGCAGAGCTTAGTGTAAAGAGATGGCGACGCATCACTCGTATTTTTTTCCCCTGAGGATTGGATTGGCGCGGCTCGTTACATGCTTGCGCTCGCATTTCCGAGCACAGATGGGTGTGCGCCTGGTTTTCACACTGGGCTTTCCACAGATTAGAGATGGGCAAAACGGCTCACTTCAGTCAGCTGCTCGGAACGGCTCAGCTCACTGAAATGAACCAGTTCATTTGAACGGCTCACCGGTTCACTTCAATGTGTAGCCTTTGTTATGCACATTCTATAGTTATTTGGCTTTGAAAAAAAAAAGCGATATATGCATAATTGAATCACCGTGTTTATGGTATTTGCGCTATGTTTAGGAGAATATTTGTATATATTTTAAAAGCGTGAATTTTTAGTTGTAATGAAACTTTGTTTTCTGATATTGGGGATAAAATGCTTATGATACTGTAAAGACAGAATTCGACGTACTTTTTTTCGGAAAGATATGTAACTTCATCCACATTACAGCAGCTTTTCTGTATTTGTGGTACTTTAAGATCAACTTTGGTGAAAATAAGAACACAAAAGTATTGTTCATGATCTTTGTAACTAGCAAGGACGACGCAACAGCATGATGGCCAGAAGAAGAACGATTGCTTTATTCAAGTGTTTGATTATATAGGCGCGGGACCGTGCGCCGTGAGTATCTGCGCATTAAGGATGCGCAGTCACGCTACAGTTGCCTTATCGGATACATCCCTTTCCGGTAACAAATAAATTGTACACCTTCCTAAAAAGTTGTTGAAAGTTCATCTCACCACAAGTAAAGATTATGCAGATACTTGATTAATAAGTTCGTCATATTGAAGACGTTGCGGTGGCTTCACGGTTCCGGTCGACCTTCTCAAAGGTGGCGGTGGTATAACCAGGGTCGAAGGGTTGGCCGTTGTAGGGGGTTGACTCGTTACTGTTTGCGAGGTTGGAGCTGTCGCTATTGATTGGTGACTAGCGTCGTTGTCCGCTGGGGTGGTCTCGATGTACTGATCACTTGCCTCTAAGAGCCACCCGCCGGGGTGGCTCAGTCAGCTAAGGCGTTGCGCTGCTGAGCACGAGGTCGCGGGATCGAATCCCGGCCGCGGCGGCCGCATTTCTATGGAGGTGAAATGCAAAAACGCCCGTGTGCTTGTGCTGTAGTGCACGTTAATGAACCCCAGGTGGTCAAAATTAACCCGGAGCCCTCCACTACGGCGTGCCTCATAATCAGCACTGGTTTTGGCACGTAAAACCCCAGAAAGAAGAATGCCTCCAAGAGCCGTTCGCCGGTTTGCAGTAGGTGGCGACGGTTGCGCCTGAGGAGCTTCTGGCCCTCCGTTTTTACCAGGTAGGATCTTGAGCTTTTCGGGACCATGCAGTATCTCTGAGCCTCACGATGGTATCACTTGGGAGAGGAGCCAAAGGCCTTCCAGCTTGTTTTTGAGTGTGCTTCTTGACGTGGGTCGTAGTCACAGCACTGAATTCCGGGAGGTTGGCCCGAAGGCGCCTTCCTTGAAGGATTTCACCAGGGGATCGCCCGTCCTCCATCGGGGTAGTGCGGTAAGCCAGCAGGCCCAACCAGAAATCGTCCTCCGAGTGTGCAGTTTTCTTTAAGATGCGCTTCACAATCCACACACCTTTTATCGCAAGCCCGTTAGACTGCGGATAATGATGGCTGGATGTGACGTGTGTGAAGTCAAATGGCGTTGAAAATACAGCAAATTCATAGCTAGAAAATTGCGAACCATTATCAGTACATACTTCAACTGGCACGCCAAATCTTGCAAAGATGGCACTGAGGGCTGCAATGGTTGATCGCGCCGATGTGTCTGGTAGTTTCTGGACTTCTGGAAAGTTAGATGAGGCATCAAAAACAACTATGTACGAGTCTCCGGCAAACGAAAAAATGTCGGCCCCAACTGTATACGATGCACAACTTGGCACGGGTCGCATTTGAAGCGGTTCCTGCGGCAGTTTGTAATCGTACTTGCGGCATGTAGGACACATTTGCACCATAGAAGTGATCGCAGCGTTGAGCCCTGGCCAAAATACTAGACCTCTGGCTCTTTCCTTGCATTTTTGCATGCCGAGATGACCTGCATGAATTATCTGCAGCATTGTTTGACGCATGCTCTTCGGAATAACCACTTTCGATGCCTTTAAAAGTATTCCGTTGACATAGGAGAGTTCTTGCTCAAAAGGCTTCCGATCACCTTGTACTGGTAGCCCCAGCGACAAGCTAGTGACTGCAGATAGCAGTCACGAGCAGTTGCCGCCTGCAGTTCTTTCTGCGTTGCTGCCGTGACTGTGTTGCCTAGTAGCTGGACTTCGTGAACTTCGACGTCGTCCGTCCGTGGTACCAGCCTTGTCTTGGTTGTCAGCAGTCGACCGGGACAGCATGTCAGCAAGCACAAGGTGCTTCCCAGGAATGTACTGCAAGGCAAAATCATACTTGAACAATCTTAAAAAGAATCGTTGAAGACGAGGTGGCATGTCACCGACTTCCTTTTGAGCAACTGACAAAAGTGGCTTGTGGTCCGTTTCAATCGTCACTTTCCGCCCATAGACGAATTGATGACATTTTTCGCATCCGAAGCAAAATTGCTAGGGCCTCCTTTTCTATCTGAGCATAACGATTTTCTGCTTCAGTCAGGACTCTGGATGCGTAAGCTACGGGCCGCAACTGATTATTGTGGCACTACAAAAGAGCGGCGCCTAAAGGCCCTATATATATATATATATATATAGGGACTTTAGCGGCGCCGACGCCGTTCTGCGATGGGTCGCAAGATAACTTCGTTTCCCGTCGCGGGTCAAAGATTGCTAACACGGCTGCGGTGGTCAAAATTTGCGTCACGCCTTTCCACTCTTTGGCGTGGTTTGCCGTCCAGCTTCGATAAGAGTTCTTAATAGCGCCGTTCTTTCAGACAGCTGCGGCACGAACTTGCCAAAGTAGTTCAACACACCAAGCATACGGTGAACATCGGCCTTGCATGTTGGCACCGGCATTTGAACCAAACTTTTAACGAGCCCTGGGTTTGGCGATATGCCTTTTTCGCCGATGATATCACCCAGAAAGCGTAGCTCTCTTACGCCGAACTTGCACTTCTGAGGATTAAACGTTAACCCAGCTGCTTCAGCGGCTTTCAAGACAGCTACCAGGCGCTTATCGTGCTCTACCTTCGTTGAGCCCCACACCAGGATATCGTCTATATAAATAAGTACGTCAGGTAGACCGTCAAATATCTGGCAAAGCGCCTGCTCAAACACCTCAGGTGCGGACGAGATACCAAAGGGTAGCCTTAAGGCGGTGGTACCACTCCGGCGGCACGAGCCCCGTTTTCAGTACTTTTGGAGTAACCGTGGCGGCTCTTTTACTTAGGATATAAAGTTGTGGTATATACCATAAAAAGCTTAATTCTTGTAGATTCCAACTATATATAATATAAGGAAATTGATTAATGTGATATAGAAATAAATGTTCAAGAACAAGCATGAGATACATGGTTTTTGCGAACTGTGTCTCAGTTGTGACTATATTTATAAGAAACTACCGCACTTACTGCATTGCGGCTTGCTCTGTAGCTTTAGGAAATATTTATCTAGTTCCTAGACGTAGCAAATTAATTTTTCATTTTTACTTTTTGGATAATTTGCTTTTGAATATTGCCCAAATATTGCAATCTTCTGTTGTAAACAGCCTGGTAACTACATGCTCAAGGAAGCTAAATTTTGGATAGAGTTCAAGGAATTTCCATTTAGGACACAAAATTTCATTCATGTAACTTTATTAGTTTTATAGCGCGGCTTCGTAGCTTTATTACCTTCCCGCAAAAATGGGCAAAAATAAAACCAGAATTCTAAACATTGCTTATTTTCGGCCGCATTATTAGGAAATCTAAAGCTACATGAATAAAATTTTGCGTCCTAAATGTAAATTCTTTGAAATCTACTTTCTCCAACATGAAGCTTCCTTGAGCAAGTAGTTGCCGGGCTGTTTACAACAGAAGATTGCAATATTTGGCAATTTTCAAAAGCAAATTATCCAAAAAGTAAAAATTAAAAATTAATTTGCTACGTCTAGGAACTTGACAAATATGTCCTAAAGCTACAGAGCAAGCCGCAATGCAGTAAGTGCGGTAGTTTCTTCCAAATATGGTCGCAACTGAGACACAGTTCGCAAGAACCATGTATCTCATGCTTGTTGTGGAACATTTATTTCTAAATCACACCAATCAATTTCTTTATATTATGTATAGTTGGAATCTACAAGAATTAAGCTTTTTATGGTTTCTACGACAACTTAATATGTTAAGTAGAACAGCCGCCACGGTTGCTCCAAAAGTACTGAAAACGGGGGGCTCGTGCCGCCGTAGTGGGACCGCCACCTTAAGAAGCGGTATCTGCCTAAAGGTGACGCGAACGTACAGATCTTGAACGTGTTCTCGTCCAGGGGCACCTGGTGGAATCCGGCGTTTGCATCCAGACAGCTAAAATAGGTAGCTCCGGTTAGTCGTGCTTCCAAGTCTTCGCGCCTCGGTAAGGGGAAGTGTTGCCTCTTGACATGTTTACTCTTCTGGGGTCCATGCAAACCCTTAGAGCACCGTCTTTTTCTTTACTAAGACCAGAGGGCTTACCCAGTCTGTGGGCTCCCTTTCTCTGACGATGATTCCCACACGTGTCATTCGCTAGAGTTCTTTCTTCAGAGGTTCTTGTAGTGCCAGTGGAACCTTACGGGCCGGCTGAACGACTGGAACCGCGCCTGGTTCCAGGACCATGCCGTACGGAGTCTTCAAGGAGCCCAACCCTTGGAAGATGTGCCTAAAATCTTTCAAAAGATCATACTCAGGGGAGGCATTCAGTGTCCACCGAGCGTTTAACTAACCAGAGCGCGTCACTGGCATCGAGTTTTAGGATGGCTTGACGCCCATTATTTACGACGAAAAATTTGCTGCTTATCTCGGTGGCTCCAACGGACACTTTCTGTGACGTTGTTCCGTAGCTTGAAAATACACCCCCGTTGTATGCTCGCAGTACTGAGCAGGCAGGTTGCAATGCTTCTTCAGCTGGAAGCTTACGGTATATTGAAAACGGTAGCAAGCTTGCCTGCGAACCTGTGTCCACCTTGAACGTAACTTCACGGCCACTTACACGTGCTTTAACTGTCCAGTCCTTCCTGAGACCATTTTCGGAGCTTATTTCAAGAATTCTCGTCGACTTTACCGACTTCAATGACGGCGGTCGACTTCCGGCAACAACTTGCAAAGTGGTTGAACTTGCGGCAAGAATGACATATCTTACCGAACGCTGGACACAGTTTATGCCTATGTTTACAGTTGCATTTCCTGCAGCAGTACTCTTGATTATCGCGACACTGCTTTTTATCGCGTTGCTGCTGTTTTTTCGTTGATACTATGG
>NC_051163.1:160395755-160420269 GCF_013339745.2 Dermacentor silvarum | reverse complement strand
ATCTTTCCTGTCTCCTCCTCACTTCTGTTTTCTGATCTTCCAGGCAGCTAGGGTTAACCTTGTGTGAGATGGCCAACCTTGGTTATATCATATTTGGTTATAGTGGCTGTGTACAGCTGGCGTTGGCAGGTCTTGTTTATAACAACCCTGTCACGTCCCCTTGTTGGGCTCCGTGGTGGGCGGCTGGCACCGCTGCCGAAATCACGCTAATTTGTATGGCTTCCTCATACCCTAAACTCCCTGATCGCCCTCTCATAAAAAGAGGACGCACCGATGAATCGTTCAGCTTTTTCGCTAAGACCACCGAAATTTTCCCACGTTTCCACGTGATTCACAGTGAATCCCCCGGTAAAATCGTAAGAACAGTATCACCTTTTGTAGTTGCTAAATGCCTGACTGACTCTCTTGGTCCTGGTTACAAAGTAACGAAAATGCCCAGTGGTGACATACCTCCTCGAAATCCGTGACGAAGCACAGCACTTCGTGCAGTGCTTCTGGCAAAACTTGTCTCGTTTGGTGACACCCAAATTTCTGTAAGCCCTCATCGTTCTATGAACAGTACACGAGGGGTAGTATCAGATCAAGACCTACTAGAATTGACTGAGGCAGAGCTCCTAGAGGGCTGGAAAGAGCAACACGTGACGAATGTGCAGCGAATCAAGATCCGGCGAGACGACAAGGAAATTCCTACAAGACACCTTATACTTACTTTTTGTACTAGCACGCTCCCCGAACAAATTGAAACAGGTTACATGAAAATAAATGTCAGACCTTACATTCCGAACCCTCGACGCTGCTTTAAGTGCCAAAGATTCGGTCACGGCTCTCAGAGCTGCCGGGGCCGTACTACCTGTGCAAAGTGCGCATCACACGACCACCCTGCGGACAACTGTAACGACCCACCCCACTGTGCAAACTGTGAGGGGTGAACACCCGGCATATTCACGCTCCTGTCCCTCATGGAAAAAGAAAAAGAAGTTTTAAACACCTTAAAGTAAAAGAAAACAGTTCCTTTAAAGAAGCACGAAAGCGCCTCTCATTTGTGGGGCCTTCTTTCTCCGAAGTGGCACGGCAGGGGGCAGTGCCACAACGGTTCTCGGCGGCCGTTCGAACCACGCAAAGTGGCCCGGCGGTAGCGCCACCCGCCCCCACTGCGGGATCAGCTAGTGCTGTTCCGCCATCCAGCAAGAAGAGCCAGCAGTCCTCCGTGCCTGCAGGCTCTACGACACCTAGGGCCTCTGCTCGTGCAGAGAAGCCCGAAACACCCGTGAGCGTGCGCCGCGAGCGGGCATCCAGCGCCTCGGCGGAGGTGATGGATACGTCACAAATCCCACCGGCGTCTCAGACGCCGAATGATCGGCGCAGCTCTCAGGAGCGCGCCAAAAAAGACAAACCCCGCATCACGGGGCCCGGAAAGGGCCTTGTGGGCTGACACAGATTTCCCCTCTTAAACACACAGCACAACACACTCCCACTATGGATACACAAATACTATATTGGAATGTCAGGGGTCTTCTCCACAACCTCGATGACGTTAAGGAACTCCTACATAAACATAATCCAAAATTGCTGTGTGTTCAAGAGACACATCTGAAACATTCACACACAAACTTTCTTCGCCAGTACTCCATCTTTCGAAAAGACCGTGACGAGGATAACGCCTCGTGTGGCGGTGTAGCAATCGCTGCAGACAAGTCTGTAGCTTGTCATCATGTAGCCTTGCAAACACCCCTTGAGGCAGTGTCAGTTAGGGTAGTTCTTTTCAATAAGCTGGTAACTGTTTGTTCTATATATATACCCCCAAGCTATCACCTCATCAAAACAGATTTTTATAACCTCATAGATCAACTGCCGGAACCCTACCTACTCGTGGGTGATTTTAATGCTCACAACACCTTGTGGGGAGACTCCCGATGCGACGCGAGAGGTCGACTCATTGAAAATTTTCTTGTGACCTCTGGTACCTGTCTCTTTAATAAGAAGGAGCCCACCTATTACAACGCCCAACACGATTCGTATTCATCGATAGACCTTGCACTTGGATCCGCTTCCCTTCTACCTGACCTTGAATGGAACGTCATCAAAAATCCTTTTGGAAGTGACCACTTCCCTGTAACTTTAAACTTAATAACGCAGCATGACAACCCTCCCAGTATTCCTCGATGGAAATTAGCATCTGCTGACTGGGAGCATTTTAAAGAATCAACTCATTTACCACGAGATTTTATAAACAATTTTAGTATCGACGATGCTGTTGCATACTTTTACCGCTTTTATTATTGATGCTGCTGAAAAGTGTATCCCACAAACGAATGGGAGCTCACGTAAAAGACGTGTTCCCTGGTGGAACGAAGACTGTAGACAGGCGCGAAAAAGGCAAAATAAGGCATGGGGCATATTGCGTAGATCTCCAAATGCTGAAAATCTCATTCAATTTAAACAGATTAAATCGCAGGGAAGGCGGACACGACGTCAGGCAAAGAGAGAAAGCTGGGTGAGGTTTATCTCGGGTATAAATTCATACACTCAGGAGGCAAAAGTGTGGAACGGCTTAAGAAAGCTAAAGGGGCACCAAATTCATCCGTTGCCCCTGGTGAATGACCAAGGGAACACCTTGCAGGACCAGGCCGACTGTCTTGGGAAGCATTTTGAGCGTGTATCAAGCTCAATCCATTATTCACAACCCTTTCTTAAATATAAACAGAGAGAAGAATGTAAGCCATTCGTACGCACATGCCGACAGAACGAACCATATAACCTTCCTTTCACTATTGCCGAGTTGAGAGCTGCCTTAATCGCATGTAAGAGCTCTGCACCGGGACCCGACAGAGTCATGTATGACATGATTAGGAACGTAAACCCTGATACACAACTGACACTACTCGCACTCTTCAACACTATTTGGGCTGCCGGATACCTTCCGTCCGCATGGAAAGAAGCGATTGTGGTCCCTGTATTGAAGCAAGGTAAAGATCCTTCCTCGGCGGCAAGCTACCGTCCGATAGCTCTCACAAGTTGCCTATGTAAGCTATTTGAAAAAATGGTTAATCGACGACTCATACATTTCCTTGAACTGAACAAAATGCTTGATCCCTATCAGTGTGGCTTTAGAGAAGGGCGATCCACAACTGATCACCTTGTGCGCATTGAAGGAAATATCCGGGATGCATTTGTGCATAAACAGTTTTTCTTATCAGTATTCCTCGATATGGAGAAGGCGTACGACACAACATGGCATTACGGAATCCTGAGAGACTTGTCGCGAATGGGCATCCATGGCAATATGCTAAGCCTAATAGAGAGCTATTTGTCTAATCGTACCTTCCGTGTCAGAATCGGCAATGTATTGTCACGTCCATTTATACAGGAAACTGGTGTACCCCAAGGAGGCGTGCTCAGCTGCACACTCTTTATCGTTAAAATGAACATACTCCGTGCCTGATTACCACCGGCTATTTTTTATTCCGTCTACGTAGACGACATACAAATAGGCTTCAAGTCATGTAACCTCGCAGTGTGCGAGAGACAGGTACAACAGGGCTTAAACAAGGTAACGAAGTGGGCAGACGAAAACGGGTTTAAAGTTAATCCCCACAAAAGTTCTTGTGTTCTTTTCACAAGAAAGAGAGGTCTGATTCCAGATCCCTGTGTTGAACTGCATGGACAGCAAATACCTGTGAACAAAGAACACAAGTTTCTAGGCATCATACTTGACTTTAGGCTAACTTTCATCCCCCACATAAAATATCTCAAAGCAAAATGCCTAAAAACAATGAACCTCATGAAGATCTTATCTCACACATCATGGGGCAGCGACAGGAAATGTTTAATGAATCTTTACAAGAGCGTCATTCGTTCGCGACTGGATTATGGTGCTGTAGTATATAGCTCTGCTGCCCCAAGTGCGCTAAAGATGCTGGATCCCGTTCACCATCTAGGTATCCGCCTGGCCACCGGCGCTTTCAGAACAAGCCCTATAGAAAGCCTATATGCAGAATCGAATGAATGGTCACTTCATCTCCAGAGGTCATACATCAGCTTCACATACTTCCTCAAAGTTCACTCTAATCATGAACATCCATGTTCTCAAACCGTTAACGATTTGACTTGTACTACACTTTTCCATAATAGACCCTCTGTGAGACGGCCTTTCTCACTACGTGTGAGAGAACTTAGCGAAGAAATGGATGTCCCACTTCTCGAACACCGTTTAATGCCTCCAGGTAAGCTTTTACCACCCTGGGAATGGCAGGTGATAGCATGTGATGTATCCTTTGTGGAGGTCACAAAGCACGCTCCTGAACTCGAAATCGCAATACATTTCCGTGAACTCCAATCGAAGTACTGCTGCCCTGAATTCTACACCGACGCGTCAAAGTCACATGCTGGTGTATCTTACGCGGCTGTCGGTCCATCTTTCTCTGAATCAGACTCATTGAACCCTTATACAAGTATCTTCACTGCAGAAGCCTATGCAGTACTGTCTGCGATTAAACACATTAAGAAATTAAAGCTACATAAGGCAATAATATTCACGGACTCCTTAAGTGTCGTAAAGGCACTAATGTCTTTAAAGAAACACAAAAATCCTGTTTTTATTGAACTTTACTCATATTTGTGCAATATTTACTCATCTGGTAGACATGTGACAATATGCTGGGTTCCTGGTCATAGATCCATCGAAGGTAATGTGCTTGCAGACCAAATGGCCACATCAATTACATCTCAAGCTACCAATCTTAACAGTACTATTCCCGCCACAGATCTCAAGCCTTTTTTGCGAACGAAACTGCGAAACCACTGGCAACGCATGTGGGAAAGTGAAACAAATAATAAGCTCCACTTGATTAAGCCACAGTTAGGTTTCTGGCCCTGTACAACTAAAACACGACGAACTGATGTCCTATTCTGCCGTCTCAGAATAGGACACACATATGGTACTCACAATTTTCTGTTGACTGGTAACGAGCCTCCAACCTGTGGTCGATGTGGTGAGAGGCTGACCGTCCTCCATGTCCTCTTGGAGTGCCGGGAAGCCGAAACAGATAGAAGGAAACATTTTCCTCTTACATACCGCTACCATATCCCTCTCCATCCCAGTATGTTTCTTGGCAAAGAGCCGCTTTTTAATACCAAAGCAGTCCTAGGTTTTTTGAATGACGTGGTACTACATGTGATTAGCCCTAGATATTCGTAACACATCCTCCCGCCAGAGGATGCTGTTGCGATAGTGCTCAGTATAGCACATGCCTCCAGGCCTTTATGTTCAAGGGCTCTGTTGAGGCAATAGTGCTTCATGCCAATTATCGCATCGGACATACTTTGTAAATAGTAACATTTATTTGCAATGCATATTTCATGTTCATAGCACACGCCATTAGTCATTCCCATAATCTTATTACCTGTAGATTTTATGCACTTTACAGCAACTATTTTTA
Organism: Dermacentor silvarum; assembly: GCF_013339745.2. Taxonomy (NCBI): domain Eukaryota; kingdom Metazoa; phylum Arthropoda; class Arachnida; order Ixodida; family Ixodidae; genus Dermacentor; species Dermacentor silvarum. Next base: position 160,414,831 of record NC_051163.1, on the reverse strand, counting down.
GGCCCCCTTACAGCCACGTCATATCCACCACTCGTAATTCATCGCTTCAATTCAAACTCATTAACACTGGCCTGGCGCTCTTTGGCCATTATTGGCCCTTGCGCCATCAAACCCCATATATCATCACAAAACAATGAACATCCTTAAAATTTTGTCGCACACAACATGGGGCAGTGACAGAAAGTGCCTCATGAATCTATACAAAAGCCTTATACGCACACGCTTAGACTATGGGGCCATAGTGTATCAGTCTGCCACTCCAAGCGCTCTAAAGATACTGGACCCTGTTCACCATCTAGGTATCCGCCTGGCAACCGGTGCATTCAGGACAAGCCCAATAGAAAGTCTTTACGCAGAACCAAATGAGTGGTCACTGCATCTGCAGAGGTCGTACTCCAGTTTCTTGTATTATCTGAAAGTACACTCTAACGAGAAGCACCCCTCTTATTCAGCTATAAATGATACGACTAGCGCCACCCTCTTTAGTAACCGACCTGCAATAAGACAGCCCTTTTCATTGCGTTTAAGGAACCTCAGTGAGGAAATGGGTGTTTCAGTCTTTACAACTCCTCTAATGGCGCCCGCACAGCTGTTACAGCCGTGGAAATGGCAAATTGTTGAATGCGATACATCATTTGTAGACGTAACAAAACACGCCCCAGATGCGCACATACATATGCACTTTCGAGAGCTTCAGTCAAAGTACAGCTGTCCAGAGTTTTACACAGATGCGTCTAAGTCACAAGCCGGCGTATCTTACGCGGCTGTTGGCCCATCATTTTTGGAATCTGACGCTCTACATCCCGAAACTAGTATCTTCACGGCAGAGGCCTATGCAATACTGTCAGCTGCTAAACACATTAGGAAAGCAAAGCTCCCAAAGGCCATTATTTTCACAGATTCCTGAAGTGTCGTCAAAACGTTACAATTACTACAAAAACAGAAAAATCCTGTTATAAACGACCTCTATTCTCTGCTCTGCAATATGTATGCCTCTAATCAACTGGTTGTAATATGTTGGGTGCCTGGGCACAGGTGTATAGAGGGTAACGAGCTTGCCGACAAAATGGCAACTTCCATAGCAACAAAACCTAGCAATTTGTCTATACCCGTTCCTGCCACAGACTTAAAGCCATTTCTACGCAAAAAACTCAGAAACTATTGGCAACACTTATGGGATGAACAAACGCTGAATAAACTCCATGTAATTAAGCCACTTTTAGGCAACTGGCCATCATTAACAAAGTCACGACATACTGAAGTTCTCTTTTGCCGCCTTAGAATAGGACATACATATGGTACACATTCATACCTTTTAACTGGTGTTGAACCCCCTCTCTGTGGCAGATGTGGGGAAAGGCTGACCGTACTCCACGTCTTGCTGGAGTGCCGGGAAGCAGAAACAGAGCGTAGAAGGCACTTTCCTTTAGCATACCAACAACATGTCCCCTTACATCCGACACTGTTTCTTGGCCCAGAACCTCTGTTTGAAACCAAGGCAGTGCTTAAGTTTTTAAATGATGTTGTGCTGCATGTTATTAGCCAGAGAGATTCGTAGCCCTCCCTCTATCTAGAGGGTATTGCTGCGAGCGTACTGTTTTTGTAGAGCACGTCCCCCACGCCCTTGTGCCCAAGGGTCTCAGTGAAGTGGGAGTGCTAATGGAAGCGATTCCATTTTTTAAGTATTATTTCTCTCTAGCGTATATTTTATGGTCATCGGTCTAATCACTCGTCATTAGCATTCTTTTAACACTTGTATTTTATACACCTTACAGTGACTATTTTAGGCCCCTATACAGCCTCGTTACATTTTTCACCTTTCATACATCGCAGCATTGACTTCCCCATACCATTTCTTGGCGCTCTTTGGCCATCCCTGGCCCTTGCGCCAAAAAACACTATACATCATCATCATCATCATCATCAAGGTGTCTGAAGACGATGAACCTTCTAAAAATTTTGTCGCGCGCAACATGGGGTAGTGACCGAAAATGCCTACTGAACTTGTACAACAGTCTTGTCCGCTCACGCCTTGATTACGGAGCTATAATTTATAATTCCGCAACGCCAAGTGCATTAAAAATTCTAGACCCCGTTCACCATCTGGGCATCCGCCTCGCGACCGGTGCTTTCCGAACAAGTCCGATCCACAGCCTCTACGTAGAGTCGAATCAGTGGTCACTTCATCTGCAGCGTTCATATAATAGTTTTACATATTTTCTTAGAGTACACGCGAACATTGAACATCCCTCTTATTCAACCATAAACGACATGACCACTGCCACACTCTTCCAAAATCGACCGGCATCGAGAAAACCGTTCTCGTTGCGTGTGCGGAATCTTAGCGAGGAAATGGGTGTTCCGTTGCTTGAACACTGTCTTATGGCTCCAGCGAAACTGTTACCGCCATGGCAGTGGCAGCTCATAGAGTGTGACACATCATTCGTGGAGGTCACTAAGCACGCACCAGAGGCACATATCAAAATGCATTTCCTTGAACTCCAGTCCAAGTACACATGCACAGAGTTTTATACAGACGCTTCTAAGTCACGTGACGGAGTGTCGTATGCAGCCGTCGGCCCATCCTTCTCGGAATCCGGTGTACTCCACCCGGAAGCAAGTATCTTTACGGCTGAGGCTTATGCACTATTGTCAGCTGTGAGGCATATAAGGAAATCTAAACTTCAAAAATCAATCATATTTACAGACTCTCTAAGTGTCGTAAACGCTTTAAAGTCACCCTGTAAACAGAAAAATCCTATACTCATTGAGCTCTATTCCGTACTGTGTAGAGCATATGTATCTAACCAGCATATCATTATATGCTGGGATCCCCGCAGGGGCGTCTGCGTGAGCAGGCGTTTGGTGTGCTGCGACACCACGGACCCGAGCACAAGAGGGTTGGACCCTCCCGCGTGTCGCCGTGCGCGGCTTAGCCGTGTCTGGGGAAAGGGGGATCCTGGAGGTTGAGCCGATGCCGGGTGTTTGGACCTTTAAGGCCCCCCGGTAGAGGCAACACACCTCTTCGGCCTCTGCTTCACATAGACGGCACCTCCAGACTGACCCACCTGGAGGAAATCGGCAGTCGCCTTTTCCTGTCCCCCTCTTCAATCTTTTGTCTTTCTCTCTCACTTTTCCATCTGTCCTGTCTTCTAGTCACTTCTTCTCACTTCCGAATTTCTGGGCGGCAAGGGTTAACCTGGTGTAGCTATCCAACCTTGGGTATTTTATATTAGGTTATAGCGGCGATGCATGGCTGGCGTCTGCAAGCATTCCATCCTTGTAGCGTCCCCTTGTTGGGCTCGGTGGTGGGTGGCTACCATCGCCGCTGAATTTAGCAATTTCATATGGCAAATCCTTTTCCCCCACTTCCTGATCGCTCCCTGAAAAGGGGGCGCACCGATGACACTTTCAACTTTTTCATGAAACCCAAAGAAATATTTCGCAAGTACCATGTCATTCATAGCCAACACGAAACGAAGACAGTCTGTACTATATCTCCATTTGTCGTAGCAAAATGCCTGACAGAAGCAATCGGCCCAGGTTACAAGGTAACTAAGATGGGAAGCGGAGACCTGCTTCTGGAAGTGCGTGATAAACCCCAGTATAACAAATTGTCTAAACTTGTTGCATTTGGTGACATCCCCGTCTCAGTGGGCCCTCACAGGTCAATGAACACTGTATGTGGTGTCATCTCGGATGACGACCTTCTAGAACTCAGCGAAAGCGAGCTGTTGGATGGATGGCAAGACCAAAACGTAGTAAAGGTTCAAAGAATTAAGTTAAGGCGTGACGACAAGGAAATTCCCACAAAGCATGTAATTATCACGTTTGGAACAAGTGACCTTCCAGATTCAATCGAGACGGGATATTATAAGCTCCGTGTACGACCGTACATACCCAATCCGCGCCGATGCTTCAAGTGTCAGCGTTTTGGGCATGGGTCTCAGAACTGCCGAGGGCGCGCTACTTGTGCAAAATGTGCTTCTAAAGAACACGCCTCAGATAACTGCACTTCCACAACCCATTGTGCCAACTGTGACGGAGACCACCCCGCCTATTCGTGATCGTGCCCGTCATGGAAGAAAGAAAAAGAAATATTACAGCTCAAAGTCAAGCTAAACATTTCCTTTCCAGAGGCGCGCAAGCGTTTTTCTGCCCACAACCAGTCCAGTCCTTCCTACACCGATGTGGCGCGCCGGGGGGCAGCGTCACATCCTGCGGCGGCTGCCCGAGTCACACAGAGTGTGACAGCGGTGACACCATCAGCCCCCCTGGCAGGAGCAGCCAGTGCTGTTCCGCCCCCTACATCGCAGGGCCAGCAGTCCTCCGGGCCTGCCGGTCCCAGGGCCACTGCTCGTGCAGACCGGCCCCAAAAACCCCCTAGTGTGCCCGCGGAGCGGGCAGCAGCCAGCGCCTCTGACGAGGCAATGAATGCAATCATCACTACTCCGGCGTGCCAGGCGCCGAAGGAACGGCGTAGCTCCATGGAGCGCGTCGGGAGAAAAGAAAAATCCCGTATTACGGGGCCTGGAAAGGTCTCGTGAACTAACTTCTATCTTTCTGTACACACATCACTAACTTCTTTTCCATTATGGATACCCAAGTATTACAATGGAACGTGAGAGGACTTCTACGTAATCTTGACGATGTTAAAGAACTCCTCCGCAAATTCAGTCCAAAGGTGATGTGTGTACAAGAAACACACCTAAAATTAACACAGACGAACTTTTTAAGGCAATATGTCACTTTCCGCAAAGACCGCGGACGCTCTCGCCTCGTCAGGGGGTGTGGCCGTAATGGTCGATAAGGGCGTTGCATGTCAGCAATTAAGCCTCCGAACGTCCCTTGAGGCAGTTGCTGTCCGAGCATTGTTGTTTGGTAAACTAGTCACAATTAGCTACATCTACATTCCCCCTTCCCATCAGCTTTCCAGAACAGAATTTCAGAGCTTCATCGATGAACTTCCTCCGCCATACATAGTCGCTGGTGACCTTAACGCTCATAGCCCCCTGTGGGGCGACTCTCGTTGGGATGCGCGAGGGCGCCTTATAGAAAATTTTCTGTTTTCTTCAGGTGAATGTGTATTGAACAAGAAAGAACCTACGTACTACAGTATTACACATAACACATACTCGTCCATAGACTTAAGCATAGTGTCGAGCACTCTAATGCCATACCGGGAGTGGTCCGTCCTCAAGAACCTCTATGGAAGCGACCACTTCCCAATTATGTTGAACTCAACGAAACGAGATGGATGCTTGTCACCACCTCCTCGATGGAACATGGACTCGGCGAACTGGCAATTGTTCCGAGAGCTAACACACTTAGGCCGTGATGTCATTGTTGCTCTTAACGTGGACGACGCCGTAGCATATCTAACTGGTTTTATTATTGACGCTGCTACAAAATGTATTAAACAAACTAGTGGACTGGCTCAGAAGCGCCGCATTCCTTGGTGGAACGAAGAATGTCGTAAAGCCCGCAAAAATCAAAACAAAGCTTGGGGATTGCTTCGCGATTCTCCTACTGCTGAAAATCTTATTAACTTCAAACAGGTTAAATCGCAAGGCAGAAGGACACGTCGACGTGCAAAGAGAGAGAGTTGGGAAAGGTACATTTCTGGAATAAATTCCTACACAGACGAGGCAAAAGTATGGAACAGGGTGAATAAATTAAAGGGCCGTGAGACGAACCCGCTGCCCTTAGTGAGTACCCAAGGAGATGGCCTGGAGAATCAGGCAAACTGTCTGGGCGAACACTTTGAATATGTCTCCAGTGCATCTCATTATACACAAACATTCCTGAGGTTCAAAGAACGCGCAGAGCGACAGCCCCTCGATCGGAAATGTGCCCGAAATGAACATTACAACTGCCCGTTCAGTTTAGCTGAACTTAAAGCTTCTCTTGCTTGTTGCAACGGTTCGGCACCAGGTGCTGACCGTATCATGTATGAAATGATCAAGCACCTACACCCTGAAACACAAAAGACACTTCTCTCTCTTTTTAATGTCATGTGGGCTGCTGGTTCCATTCCATCTTCTTGGAAAGAGGCTATAGTAATCCCCATACTTAAACAGGGCAAGGACCCGTCCTTACCTAGTAGCTACAGACCCATTGCTTTGACAAGCTGTCTGTGCAAGCTCTTCGAAAAGATGATTAACCGGCGCCTAATCTGTGTCCTAGAAAGCAACGGAATACTAGATCCTTACCAATGTGGCTTCCGGGAAGGTAGGTCGACTACAGACCACCTTGTCCGCATCGAGGCAATCATAAGGGATGCCTTTATACACAAACAGTTTTTTCTCTCCGTATTTCTTGATTTAGAGAAGGCATATGACACCACATGGCGCTTCGGTATTATCCGAGACCTTTCCGCTATGGGTGTCCGCGGCAACATGTTGAGTACTCTGCAAAGCTACCTTTCTAACCGTACCTTTCGTGTAAGGGTGGGCCAGGCCTTGTCTAGGTCTTTCACCCAGGAAACTGGTGTCCCGCAGGGCGGTGTGCTTAGCTGTACACTGTTTATTGTGAAAATGAATTCTCTACGCGCGGCTATTCCACGAACGATGTTCTACTCTGTATATGTAGATGATGTCCAGATTGGTTTTAAATCGTGCTACTTTGCTGTCTGCGAACGACATGTCCAGCATGGCTTAAATAAAGTGGCTAAATGGGCTGATGAAAACGGTTTTAGGTTGAGCCCACAGAAAAGCACATGCGTCCTTTTCACTAATAAGAGAGGAATAGTACCAGACCCTGCTATTGAGCTGTCTGGTACCACATTACCTGTAAGCAAAGAGCACAAGTTTCTAGGCATCATATTGGACTCAAAACTCACATTCGTTCCGCACATCAAATATTTGAAGGCTAAGTGCCTGAAAACAATGAACTTATTGAAGCTGCTGTCGCGTACAACATGGGGCAGTGACAGGAAATGCATTTTGAACTTGTACAGGTGCCTTGTCGGCTCACGACTTGACTACGGGGCGATAGTTTACCAGTCTGCTGCACCCAGCGCTTTAAAAATGTTGGATCCTGTTCACCATTTAGGAATCCGCCTCGCGACTGGGGCCTTCAGGACAAGCCCCGTACAAAGCCTTTATGTGGAAGCGAACGTGTGGTCGCTCCACCTTCAGGGGACTTATGCCAGCTTTACATATTTCCTTAACATAAATTCAAACCGTACACATCCTACCTATTTTACCATAAACGATACCACATCTGCCACACTATTTAATAATCGACCAACAGCGAAGCAGCCCTTCTCGCTACGCGTGAGAAAGCTCAGTGAAGAAATGGGTGCTGCACTACTTGAACATTGCCTAATGCCTCCAGCGAAGCTGCTACCGCCTTGGCAGTGGCAGCTGGTTGAATGTGACACATCGTTTATTGAAGTCACAAAACACGCGCCAGATGCACACATTCAAGTGCACTTTTTAGAACTAAAGTCAAAATACTCTTGCCCTGAATTTTACACAGACGCATCAAAGTCACATGCTGGCGTTTCCTATGCGGCAGTCGGTCCGTCCTTCTTGGAATCCGATGTACTTTATCCCCACACAAGCATCTTTACGGCAGAGGCCTATGCAGTACTATCGGCGGTGAAACACATTCATAGATTGAAACTCCAAAAGGCTGTAATATTTACCGACTCCTTAAGCGTTGTTAAAGCGTTAATGATGCCGTAAAAACATAAACACCCTGTAATTATGAACCTCTACTCACTGATCTGCTCTGTTTATGCATCTAAACAACAAATCATAATATGCTGGGTGCCTGGGCATAGAGACATCGAGGGTAATGTTCTTGCCGATCAAATGGCCACATCAATAACATCGCACGCTATTAATCCTACCGCTGCTGTCCCTGTAACAGATTTGAAACCTTTCTTGCGGAAGAAACTGCGAAGCTACTGGCAACGTTTGTGGGATGCGCAAACAAATAATAAGCTTCACTTGATTAAGCCACAGTTAGGTTTCTGGCCCTCTGCATCAAAAACACGGCGAACTGATGTCCTATTCTGTCGCCTCAGAATAGGACACACATATGGTACCCACAATTTTCTATTGAATGGTAATGATCCTCCAACCTGTGGTAGATGTGGCGAGAGGCTCACCGTTCTTCACGTCCTCCTGGAATGTAGGGAAGCCGAGAGAGAGAGGAAGAAACATTTTCCTCTGGCATACCGCTGTTCTATCCCTCTTCATCCTGCTATGTTTCTTGGCAAAGAACCGCTTTTCACTACCAAAGCAGTCCTCGCTTTTTTTGAATGATGTTGTCTTGCATGTTATCAGCCCAAGAAATACGTAATGCATCCTCTCTCAAGAGGATGCCACTGTGATAATAGTTCAGTTTAGCCTCTGACATATCTTAGTATATCATCAATCTTTTACAATGCATCCCTCGTATCCATAGCACACTTCATTAGTCATTGCCATATTCTTAGTAACTATAGATTTTACGCATTTTACAGCGACTATTTTAGGCCTCTTTACAGCCATGCCACATCTGTTTTATCCACACCTTCTAATTCACCATTCATGTACCACTGACACGTCATTATCATCGCCTTGGCGCTCTTTGGCCGCATCTGGCCCTTGCGCCAAAAAACTCCAACAATCAATCAATCAATCAATTATATGCTGGGTGCCTGGCCATAGAAGCATTGAGGGTAATGTGCTAGCTGACCGAATGGCTACATCAATAACATCGCACGCTACTAATCCTACAGCTACTGTTTCTGCAACAGATTTGAAACATTTCTTGCGTAAGAAATTGCGAAGCCATTGGCAACGTCTGTGGGATGAAGAAACAAATAATAAGCTTCACTTGATTAAGCCACAGTTAGGTTTCTGGCCCTCCGCAACAAGAACACGGCCAACTGATGTCCTATTCTGTCGTCTCAGAATAGGTCATACATTTGGCACCCATAGTTTTTTGTTGACCGGGGATGAACCACCAACCTGTGGTAGATGTGGTGAGAGGCTAACCGTCCTCCACGTTCTCCTGGAGTGTCGGGATGCCGAAGCAGATAGAAAAAAACATTTCCCTTTAGCTTACCGCTATCATGTCCCTCTGCATCCCAGTATGTTTCTTGGTAAGGAACCGCTGTTTAGCACCAAAGCAGTCCTCGCTTTCTTAAACGACGTGGTACTGCATGTTATAAGCCCAATAAATTCATAGCGCATCCTCCCTGCAGAGGATGCTGCTGTGATAGTAGTTTTGTATACGCACATGCCTCCAGGCCCTTGTGGTTCAAGGGCTCTGTTTAGGCAGTAGTGCTTCTTTCCAATTACTACATCTTAAATATTTCAAATATCGTGTCTTTCTTTCTCAATGCATTCTTCATTTCATAGTACACCTCATTAGTCATTTCCATGATTTTAGTGCATGTATATATTTTACGCATTTTACAGCGATTATTTTTGGGCCCCTTTACAGCCACACTTCATCTACTTCTCAGAATTCATCGCTCCACTGCACACTCACAAACACTGGCATGGCGCTCTTTGGCCATAACTGGCCCTTGCGCCATAAAACACCACACATCATCATCATCAACTGTATCCTTGCATTTTGTTGCAATTGGTCTTTCTGATTTATGGTATTTAGTTTTGCCTAGCTAAATTGATTTGTTAAATATTTGGCCAGCCTAAATTGAATCACGAATCCAAAATACTTTGATACCACCTCAAAACAGAGAGCACTAAAAAGACAGAATTAAATTCTGAGCGCTTCTACTCAGTGAAAATTAGAAATAGTTGAAAGCCCCCGCAGGGGCGTCTGCGTCAGCAGGCGTTTGGTGAGTTGCGCCACCACGTACCCCAGCACACGAGGGTTGGACCCTCCCGCGTCTAACCGTGCGCGGCTGAGCCGTGTCCGGGGAAAAGGGGATCCTGGGGGTTGATCCGATGCCGAGTGCTTGGACCTTTATGGCCCCTCGGCAGAGGCAACACACCTCTTTGGCCTCTGCTTCACGTAGACGGCACCCCCGGACTGACCCACCCGGGGGAAATCGGTAGTTGCCTTTTCCTCTCTCTCTCTTCAATCTTCGTCTTTTCCTCTCACTTTCAATCTCTCCTGTCTTCTTCTCTCTTCCATTTTCTTCCAACATTCCTGGCAGCAAGGGTTAACCTTGTGTGTCATAACCACCCTTGGTTATACGTATTTGGTTATAGCGGGAACGTACAGCTGGCGTTTGTGGGGCTTGTGTCTACAGGTCCTACAGCGTCCCCTCGTTGGGCTCCATGGTGGGTGGCTGGCGTTCCTGCCGAAAGATCATTATTTTTCATGGCTTTTTCTTTCCCTGCGTTACCCGATCGCCCCCTTAAGCGTGGGCGCACCGAAGACTTATTCAAATTTTTTGGCCGCCAAACTGAAAACTTCCCTCGGTTCCACGTTGTCCACTGTGAAAAACCCGAAAAGACGGTGAGAATGATCTCACCTTTCCTAGTTTCAAAATGTCTAACGGAAACATTTGGCGCAGGCTACAAAGCATCAAAGATGGCTAGCGGCGATCTCCTATTGGAACTCCGCGATAAGAACCAACATGACAAGCTCCATAACCTAGCCTCATTTGGGGACATCCCAGTGACAATTACCCCGCACCGCACGATGAACACCACCCGTGGAGTGGTCTCCGATGACGACCTGATGCATCTGGAAGAAACTGAACTATTAGAAGGCTGGAGCGAGCAAAACGTAATCAATGTGAAGAGAATCATGCTACGGCGCGATGGAAAAGAGATGAAAACAAAGCATCTAATACTTACATTTGGTTCAAGTGTGCTTCCTGAAACTATTGAGGCAGGGTACGTGAAACTCCGGGTAAGACCATATGTTCCGAACCCTCTGCGATGTTTTAAGTGCCAGCGATTCGGCCACAGTTCGCAGAACTGCCGAGGTCGACAAACGTGTGCGAAATGTAGTGCCAATGAACACCTCGCTGAATCATGTGAAAACGCCCTCCACTGTGTGAACTGTGACGGGGACCACGCCGCGTACTCGCGGTCGTGCCCATCATGGAAAAAAGAAAAAGAAATTGTCGCAATCAAAGTAAAAGAAAACATCTCATTCAAGGAGGCACGAAGGCGGGTATTATCCCTGCCCAAGAACACTTTTGCCGAAGTGGCGCGTCAGGGGGCAGCGCCACAACGGCTTCCGGCGGCTGTCCGGCCCACACGCAGTGAGCCGCCAGCGACGCCATCCGCTCCCTCGGCGGCTGCAGCTAGCGCTGCTCCGCCATCTCAGAACAAGGGGCCATCGACCTCCGGGCTGGTGGCCTCAAGGGTCTCGTCCCACGAGACGAGGCCGTCACGACACAACAACCAGCCAGACGGCGCTGCCAGCGCCTAAGGAGCGGCGGGAATCTCTCGACCGCTCCAGAAAAGAGAAACCTCGCGTCACGGCGCCTGGAAAGGGCACCGTGAGCTAGTCTTCATCTTCTGAACACACAGCACAAACTCCTTTTCAATATGAACACGCAAATATTACAATGGAACGTTAGGGGTCTCCTTCATAACCTTGATGATGTCAAAGAGCTCCTTCTTAAATATAGTCCGAGGGTGCTGTGTGTCCAGGAGACGCATCTCAAAGCAGAGAACACAAACTTTTTAAGGCACCATGCCATTTTTCGCAAGGACCGCGACGACGCTACCGCCTCGTCGGGCGGTGTCGCTATAATAGTAGATAAAGGTGTTGCCTGTCGGCAATTGAACCTCCGAACTTCCCTTGAGGCAGTTGCTGTCCGAGCAATACTGTTCGGTAAGCTAGTCACAATTAGTTCGATTTACATCCCTCCTTGTTATCAACTTTCCAAGACACAGTTTCAAAGCTTCATTGATGAACTTCCTCCGCCATACATAGTTGTCGGTGATGTGAACGCTCATAGCCCCTTATGGGGCGACTCTCGTTTAGATGCGCGAGGACGCCTTATAGAAAATTTTCTGTTTTCTTCAGGTGCATCTATACTTAACAAGAAAGAGCCAACTTATTACAGCGTTACACATAACACATACTCAGCCATTGATTTAAGTATAGTATCGAGTACTCTAATTCCGTATCTGGAGTGGTCTGTTCTCAGGAACCCGTTTGGGAGCGACCATTTCCCAGTTATGCTAAACTTAACAAAACAAGATACATGCTTGCCACATTTTCCTCGATGGAACATGGACTCGGCCGAGTGGGAAATGTTCCGAGAGCTTACGTATTTAGGCGGAGATGAAATTGCTGTTTTTAATGTAGAAGACGCTGTTGCATACCTAACAGCTTTCATTATTAGCGCTGCAGCTAAATGTATTAGGCAAACTAGCGGATTAGCTAATAAGCGTCGCATCCCATGGTGGAACGACGAATGTCGGAAAGCGCGCAAAAATCAAAACAAAGCTTGGAGATTGCTTCGCAATTCTCCAACTGCTGAAAACCTCATTAATTTCAAACAGATAAAATCACAAGGTAGGAGAACACGTCGACGTGCAAAGAGGGAAAGTTGGGATAGGTACATCACCAGTATAAATTCGTACACCGATGAAAGAAAAGTCTGAAATCGGGTAAATAAACTAACAGGTCGGGAGTCGCATCCCCTACCCTTAGTAAGTACACAAGGTGATAGCCTCGAAGATCAGGCGGATTGTCTAGGCGAACATTTTGAATATGTGTCAAGTGCATCGCACTATACCGAAACATTCCTGAGAATCAAAGAAAGCGAAGAGCGGCGGCCCCTAAATCGCAAAGGCTCATCGAGTGAGGCCTACAATTCTCCATTTACTTTAGCTGAGCTTCAAGCATCTCTCGCTTGTTGCAACAACTCAGCGCCAGGTGGGGATCGTATCATGTACGAAATCATTAGGTACTTACACCCCGAAACACTGAAAACACTCTTGTCTCTTTTTAATGCCATGTCGTCGGCTGGCTGTATTCCGTCTTCATGGAAGGAAGCCATAATCATCCCCATACTTAAACAAGGCAAAGACCCGTCCTTGGCCAGCAGCTACAGGCCAATAGCTCTAACAAGCTGCCTGTGCAAGCTGTATGAAAAAATGATAAACCGGCGCCTAATATGCTTCCTAGAAAATAACAAAATTTTGGACATCTTCCAGTGTGGTTTTCGAGAAGGTATGTCTACTACAGACCACCTTGTCCGGATTGAGGCATATATTAGAGATGCTTTCATACATAAGCAGTTCTGTCTGTCTGTATTTCTAGACCTAGAGAAAGCTTACGACACCACATGGCGCTTTGGAATTCTCCGAGATCTTTCCGCAATGGGTGTTCGTGGCAATATGATCAACACAATCGAAAGTTACCTCACTAATCGCACATTTCGCGTAAGGGTGGGCAGAGCTTTGTCTAGGTCATTCACACAAGAAACTGGTGTGCCGCAGGGCGGTGTGCTTAGCTGCACACTATTTATTGTAAAAATGAATTCCCTGCGTACAGTCATCCCACGCACAATGTTTTATTCGGTTTATGTCGATGATGTGCAGATAGCCTTTAAGTCATGTAATATTGCCATCTGCGAACGACAGGTACAGCTGGGAATTAACAGATTGTCCAAATGGGCGGAGGAGAATGGTTTTAATGTTAACGCTCAGAAAAGCACTTGCATACTCTTTACAAACAAGAGAGGCGTAACGCCTGTCCCAAGTATACAAATCAAAGGAGATGCGCTCTCTTTGAGCAGCGAGCATAAGTTTTTAGGAATCATTTTAGATTCCAAGCTTACATTTATTCCTCATATTAAATATCTGAGGACAAAATGCCTGAAGACAATGAACGTTCTAAAACTTCTGTCCCGCACAACATGGGGCAGTGATCGAAAATGTTTGCTTAACTTGTATAGGAGTCTTGTCCTCTCCCGGCTTGACTACGGGTCTATAATTTATAATTCTGCAACGCCAAGTGCATTAAAAATACTAGATCCCGTTCACCATCTGGGTATCCGCCTCGCGACCGGTGCTTTCCGAACAAGTCCGATCCAAAGCCTCTATGTAGAGTCTAACCAGTGGTCACTCCATCTGCAGCATTCATATCGCAGTTTCACATATTTTCTGAAAGTACAAGCAAACAATGAACATCCTTCTTATTCAACCATAAATGACGTTACCGCTGCCACACTCTTCCATAATCGACCTGCAGCGAGAAAGCCATTCTCCTTGCGTGTGAGGAACCTCAGTGAGGAAATGGGTGTTCCGCTGCTTGATCATCGTCCTATGGCTCCAGTGAAACTGTTACCGCCGTGGCAGTGGCAACTCATAGATTGCGATACATCGTTTGTAGAGGTCACTAAACACGCACCAGAGGCACACATTAAAATGCATTTCTTAGAGCTTCAATACAAGTACTCGTGTACAGAGCTTTACACTGATGCCTCCAAGTCACATGCCGGGGTGTCTTATGCAGCCGTTGGCCCATCCTTCTCGGAATCCGGTGTACTCCACCCGGAAACGAGTATTTTTACGGCTGAGGCCCATGCACTGTTGTCGGCTGTGAAGCATATAAGGAAATCAAAACTTCAAAAGGCAATTATATTTACGGACTCCCTAAGCGTCGTAAAAGCATTGATGTCACTCGGTAAACAAAAAAATCCTGTACTTACTGAGCTCTATTCCGTTCTCTGTGAAGCGTATTTATGTAACCAGCATGTCATTATATGCTGGGTGCCTGGCCATAGAAGCATTGAGGGTAATGTGCTAGCTGACCGAATGGCTACGTCAATAACATCACACGCTATTAACCCTACAGCTGCTGTCCCTGTAAGAGATCTGAAACCTTTCCTGCGAAAGAAACTGCGAAGCCACTGGCAACGCTTGTGGGATGCTGAAACAAGTAATAAGCTTCACTTTATTAAACCACAGTTAGGTTTCTGGCCCCCCGTAACGAAAACACGGCGAACTGACGTCCTATTCAGTCGGTTGAGAATAGGACACACGTACGGAACCCACAGTTTTTTGTTGACAGGTGATGAACCACCAACCTGTGGTAGATGTGGTGAGAGGCTGACCGTCCTCCATGTCCTCCTGGAGTGTCGGGAAGCCGAAAGAGAAAGAAAGAAACATTTTCCTCTCGCATATCGCTATTGTGTCCCTCTGCATCCCGCTATGTTTCTCGGTAAAGAACCACTTTTTAGCACCAACGCAGTCCTTGCTTTCTTGAAAGATGTTGTGTTACATGTTATTAGCCCAATAAGTTCGTAGTGCATCCTCTCTCTAGAGGATGTTGCTGCGATAGTTTTTTAACTGCACATGCCTCCAGGCCCTTGTGTTTCAAGGGCTCTGTTTAGGCACTTGTGCTTCTGGCCAATTCTTGTATCTTAAATTTTTTGTAACTCGTATCATTCTTTCGCAATGCATTGTTCATGTCCATAGTACTCATAATCACTCATTGCCATAATCTTATTACTTATAGATTTTACGCACTTTACAGCGACTGATTTTAGGCCCCTTTACATCCATGCCACATCTAATGTTCATATAATTCCCTATTCATCTACCACCAACAAGCCATTACCATCGTCTTGATACGAACGAATACTGTCATGGCGCTCTTTGGCCATACCTGGCCCTTGCGCCACTAAACTCCAACAATCATCATCAGAAATAGTTGAAAGCATTATCAAATGAAAATACTAGGGTCACCATTAGCTTGCTACACGTCATCCTAGATAAACAAATCAACATATTGTATTTCACTGCGGAATGCCCCCCACGATCTTTTGCACTTGGTGCCACTGGAGCTCCACTGTGGCTGTTTCTTCACTGCCCTTCCTGCGTGACCCAAACTTCGTGTGGTTCTCGCCCACACAACCATCCCTAGGGAGAACTCTTCGCTAATTCTTCAATCTGTAGCGCAAGGCTACCTTCCAGGAGTCCCGCGAGTTGCATGAACAATAGAATAATATTGTGCTCCAATTCAGAGGTCACTTATTGTAAAGGGCCAAATGAAATGTTTAGTAAGCATCATAGAAACAAGGAAAAGGCAAAGCAGTGCAAACAACACAAATGACAGAACACATGCTGATACTACCAATTGAAAGTGGTTTTATGATCATGTGCAATAAGTTCTCTCAAGAAAGAACAGAAAGATTAATGACACCCCAAAAAACAAAAGTCAGACACAATTTCTGAGAGAAAAGAACTTAAGATTTCAGGTAGAGCAGTTTCTTTACGAGTGTGGTCGAAGGCGGGCTGACGCAAGTCACTCCCCTCATGTAGATGATGAAAGCTTCATAGGTTTCCCTAGGTGTTTTTCCTTGATATTAAAACGCACGTCTGGTGAAGCTTCTGTCCGCAGTTATTACGTTTGGAGTGTATGGGAATATTGCTCTCTGTTCCAGCCTCAATGAATTTGTACGCTCAAGGATTTTTACGATAATGGATGTGCCCAGAATCACATTGTCTAGAATCCCCACAGCTGGCTGCCCCAAGTAAAATAACAATTTACTTACCGCTCTACTTTCTACTACGTCCCTCAATTGTGGGCTGTAAGCACACAGTACGCAAATTACTACATCTGGAACTTTCTCACCAGCAAAACTATTTTATCATCTTAGCAACTCGGCCAATAAAAAAGATAACAAAAAAATTTGGCGGTGCTCCGAATGCTCTGATGTATACAATGTGCAAAATACGCATGCTGCCACTCCAACCACGTTCCACCTACATATGCTCTTGTCATTATCAAACAGCAGATGCAAAACACGTAGCAGGTGCATTTGAAGTGGAAGCGTGCTCTAACTGTCTCCAAATTTCTCAACGAAACTTAAGCTAGTTTAAGGCTACACATGCACATACCTCGACAGCGCCACGGGGGGTCTTCAGAAAAGTTCTAGCATCTTTTGGAAGATTCCGGAAAAACCCGTGTGCTCTTAGAAGTCGGAGAGGCGGTGTCAGGGACCTGTGAGTAATGTTACATTGTAGAGCCCACTTTGCAAGCGAAGCTGCGAAATTTTAGCTGCTAGTGCTTTGGCTTCCTGCCCGTTCTGCGGTTTCCAGCACGTCAGCGTTAAATACATCGGAAAACCGTTCTTCTGAATCCTCACCGGCTTCGGATAGTCACCAGTCGACGGAAACCTCCGCATTACGATCTGAACAATCTGAGCTGCTTTCTGTGCAACCTGGGCCGGTATTTTGTAGCGATGCCTTATGCTTTATTTACTAGTCTTAACATCCACCACTCACGGCCAGCTGATCCAGTTGATAACGTGAACGGACCGTCGATCTGGCCACTGACCAAGTGCGAAAAGCGCGAAGGGACATTAGCATCCGGAAAGGCATCGCTACAAAATACCAGCCTTGAACAATAGACTGTAGCCGCGCTACTGCTAACAGGCGTTGCGCTTACTGCACTGAAGCTAGGATACTCGCTTTCGGAGTAGCTCGCTTGCGGTTCACTTTTGGGCACGCTACTGCTAGCCCGTCGCGAACGCTTACTGAGCTGCCGGTACGCAAGGCTGTCGCCGGCCTCGACAGGCTGGCCAAGCGCTTCAAACAATTCGGCAACCTCGCGGCGTGCTCTGCTCTTGACATATCTCAACATAGTGTTCATAATCAATACACATAGGCGTGCTAGCTGCGCTAACAAACGTTTACTTACCGTTACGAGACAAAGGGCTGCTGTTCCCACCGGAGCTCACATCGCGTCTTCTGTGCCGCTGCTTTCGATGTTGCGATAAACAGACGTTCAAAGCTTGCGGTTCGTACGACTTTCCGATCGGTGGGCACTCTGGAGGACGCCAGTGACGATCACGCAGCCCCAGCCCCAACACCAATTCAAAAAACTAATGAAAACACGCGACTTCAATTTCACTCCGGCTCCGAGAAGAATGATGCCATCGCAACGCAATTTGCAAATACGCCGCCAAAGCAGGCAGAAGGAAAACGCGAGACGT
The DNA here is from genome assembly GCF_013339745.2 of Dermacentor silvarum. Taxonomy (NCBI): domain Eukaryota; kingdom Metazoa; phylum Arthropoda; class Arachnida; order Ixodida; family Ixodidae; genus Dermacentor; species Dermacentor silvarum. The sequence goes on along the minus strand of NC_051163.1, from coordinate 160,396,941 downwards.
TGCGCCACAGCTGCTTCTTGCCAATTCTTTATAATTGCTACTATAATTACGGTATTATTTTATAATATTAAATGTAATATTATGTAATAATAATTATACAAAAAACACAACGTTCAGAAGGTTTTATCTTTAAAGTATAAACGAAAAGCTGTTGATTATTGTAGGCGCCGTTTTGTTAAGGACAATTTACAGGACTTTGGCGTGAAATTTGAAATATTACGTTCATTTGCTAGAAAAAGTTATTTCGAAGAAACAAACAATTAGCACAATACTAATACCGATTGCTATACCTACACGTGCACCAACCAAAAATTATCGAATTGGGGTAGGCAAGAGATAAAGGCGAACTTTGGACGCAATGATTTATAGCGCGTCGAAACAAAAGATAGCACTTATGTAATATTGTTTATATTTCAGGGAACTGTCACTACTTGAGATTATTTAAACCAGTAGGTTGTGATGTAAACTATACAAAAGCAACAAAATAAACAACACAATTATATTAAAATAGGGCATCAGATATTAAAATAATAAACCCCGCAGGGGCGTCTGCGTCAGCAGGCGTTTGGTGTGTTGCGACACCACGTACCCGAGCATATGAGGGTCGGACCCTCCCGCGTCTAACCGTGCGCGGCTTAGCCGTGTCCGGGGAAAAGGGGATCCTGGGAGTTGAGCCGAAGCCGGGTGTTTGGACCTTTATGGCCCCTCGGCAGAGGCAACACACTCCTTTGGCCTCTGCTTCACGTAGACGGCACCCCGGACTGACCCACCCGGGGGAAATCGGTGGTCGCCTTTCCTATCCCCCTCTCTGCCCTTTTTCTTTCGTATCTCCTTTCTTTACTGTCCTGTCTCCTATCTCTTCTGTTACTCCACGTTTTCATAGGCGGCTCGGGTTAACCTTGTGTATGTGCCCTCTCTTGGGTATCTTATATTGGGTATAGCAGCAATGCACGGCTGGCGTCTGCAGCCTTACACCTTAAGTGCTGCAGCGTCCCCTAGTTGGGCTCCGTGGTGGGTGGCCGCATTGCCGCCGAAATAAACCGAACTAATATGGGAACACCTGCATTTCCCCGTCTACTTGATCGTCACCCTCACAAGAGGGGGCGCACCGATGAAATATTAAACCTATTCAGACCGAAAGAAATTTTTCCCCGCTACCAAGTTGTGCACAGTGAGATAACTGAAA
>NC_051163.1:160358863-160395655 GCF_013339745.2 Dermacentor silvarum | reverse complement strand
CACGGTTAAGCGCGGGAGGGTCCAACGCTCTTGTGCTCGGTACGTGGTGTCGCAACACACCAAACGCCTGCTGACGCAGATGCGCCTGCGGGGCATGCTAAATGGACGATTGTATGCTGCATTGGCTGTGTCTTTCCGACTCAGCGGCTGTCGCTCTGCTTGTCGCTGGTATTTTACAAATGTGTCTGTATAATGGGATGTACTGGAAATATGCTCGAAATGTGCTCCTAGACAATTAGCCTGGTCCTCAAGAGTGTCTCCTTGTGTGTTTACTAAAGGTAGAGGATGAGTTTCGCGGCCTTTTATTTTGTTTACCCTGTTCCAGGCTTTGCGTTCGTCTGTATAAGAATTGATGTTGCTTATGTATTTTTCCCAACTTTCCCGTTTAGCACGTAGGCGTGTTCTTCTACCTTGTGACTTAATCGCCTTGAAGTTAATTAGGTTTTCTGCGGTTGGGGAGTTACGAAGGAGATACCAGGCCTTGTTTTGCTTTTTCCGGGCTTCCCTACACTCCTCATTCCACCATGGAATACGTCGTTTCGATGGCGACCCATTTGTTTGGGGTATACATACTGATGCAGCATCAATAATAAACGCTGTAAAATATGCTACTGCATCGTCAATACCAAGTGCACAGACATCGTCCCAGGGCAAATGTGTTGCTTCACGAAACCGCATCCAGTCGGCTGAGTCGACTTTCCATCTAGGAACATGTGTAGAGCACTCAGCTTGTTTTGTAAGGCTTAGTACGATGGGGAAGTGATCATTTCCATAAGGGTTATTAATAGCATCCCACTTCAGATATGGCACAATTGTACTGGACGCTATGCTTATGTCTATGGAAGAAAATGTTTTGTGTGTAGGGCTGTAGAATGTTGGTTCTTTTTTGTTAAGCAAGCAGGCATTTGAAAAGAGTAGAAAGTTTTCTATTAGTCGTCCTCTCGCGTCACAGCGAGAGTCGCCCCACAGTGTACTATGTGCGTTTAGATCACCAACGACTATGTAAGGGTGATGGAGTTCATGAATAAAGCTTTGAAATGTTGTTCTAGACAGTTGATAAGTTGGGGGATGTATATAGACGCAATGGTGACTAGTTTATTGAATAGCACTGCTTGGACAGCAACTGCTTCAAGAGGGGTTTGGAGTTGCAATTTCCGACATGCAACACCTCTGTCAGCCATTATAGCTACACCACCTGAGGCTGTAACAGCCTCGTCCCGGTCTTTCCGGAAAATAACGTATTGCTGGAGAAAGTTTGTTTGTGTAGGTTTAAGATGTGTCTCCTGAACACACAGCACCTTTGGATTGTATTGGTGTAAAAGTTCTTTAATGTCATCGAGGTTGTGCATTAGGCATCTCACGTTCCAGTGTAATATTTGTGTATCCATATTGTTTGTGTCTTTGGGCTGTGTGTCAAGAGACGAGTCTAGTTGGCTTATGGAGAATTTCCAGGCCCCGTAATCCGGAGTTTGTCTTTCTTGGAGCGGTCGCGAGAATCGCGTCGCTCCGGAGGCGCTGGATGCGCCGCCTGGCTTGGGGTTGTGTCCATCGACTCCAGAGAGCCGCTGGACTTCCGCTCAAGCGAGCGGGGTGTTTTTGGGGTGGGCCTTGCCTCGAAAAGCAGGGCCTTGGAGGCCACCAACCCAGAGGTCGATGGGCCCTCCTTCAGAGACGGCGCAGCAGCGCTGGCTGCTGTCGCCTGGGGGGCTTGTGGCACAGCCACGGTCACACTCTTTGTGGACCGGGCCGATGCCAGAGTCTGCTGCAGCGTTGCCCCCTTTCGCGCTGCACCAGCATACCCTGCGGTATGCAGGAAGGAAACGCGTTTCCGCGCTTCTTGAAATGAGATATTCTCTTTCACTTTCAAGGTAATGATATCTTTTTCCTTCTTCCACGTAGGGCATGATCGGGAATATGAGGCATGCTCACCGTCGCAGTTTGCGCAGTGGAGCGTGTCAGTGCAGTTGTCGGAAGCGTGTTCTTCTTTGCCACATTTTTCGCAAGTAAGCCGGCCGCGGCAGCTTTGCGAGCCATGGCCAAATCTCTGACATTTGAAACATCTGCGGGGATTTGGAATGTATGGTCTTACTCGTGTCTTTGTGTAACCAGTTTCGAGAGAGTCGGGCAGTGCACTCGTCGCAAAGGTGAGAATGAGATGTTTTGTACGGATTTCTTTGTTGTCACGTTTGATCATTATTCTTTGCACTTTGATGACATCCTGTTCCTTCCATCCTTCAACTAGTTCTTCTTCGCTCAGATTCATGAGATCATCATCGGATACCACACCTCTGCATGTGTTCATTGAGCGATGTGGGGTTACCGTGATTTCAACATCACCAAAAGCAAGGAGATTTGAAATCTTTTCATGTTGTAGTTTGTCGCGTACTTCAAGCAGTAGGTCGCCGCTAGCCATTTTAGTGATTTTGTATCCGGGACCCAGCACGTCTGTGAGAACTTTTGCAACGGTGAAAGGTGAAAGGGTTCTGACTGTCTTTTCGGCGCATTTGCTATGCATAACATGGTAGCGTGGGAAGGATTCCTTGCGTTGGACAAAAAATTGAGTTTCTTCGGTGCGTCCTCTTTTCGAAAGAGGGCGATCAGGTAGTCGGGGAAAGGTACTTAAAGCCATAAATACTTTTTGTTTTCGGCAGCTACGCCAGCCGCCCACCACCGAGCCCAACAAGGGGACGCTACGGCACCCGAAGGAGACGCAGACGCCAGCTGTACGTAGCTACTATAACCTAATATAAATATCCTAGGTTGGATAGAATACACCAGGTTAACCCTTGCTGCCTGCGAAGTCGGAAATGAGAGGAAGAGAGAAGACAGGAGAGATGGAAAGAGAGAGAGAAAGACGAAGGATGGAGAGAGAGAGACAGGAAAAGGCAACTACCGATTTCCCCCGGGTGGGTCAGTCCGGGGGTGCCGTCTACGTGAAGCCGAGGCCAAAGGGGTGTGTTGCCTCCGCTGAGGGGCCTTAAAGGTCCAAACACTCAGCGTCGGCTCAACCCCCAGGATCCCCTTTTCCCCGGACACGGCTAAGCCGCGCACGGTCAGACGCGGGAGGGTCCAACCCTCGTGTGCTCGGGTACGTGGTGGCGCAACTCACCAAACGCCTGCTTGCGCAGACGCCCCTGCGGGGCCAAGTTCACCCTTTCAGTGCTTGAAATGCAACCGCAACATATGTTTCTCATCGATCAACAATGTATCTTTTTTTGTGCTTTTTGACATACCTTGCATCCCTCCAGTACTTTTTGGAGTTGTGGACTTCTTAGACCTGACAGAGCCTCTTGAACCAAAAGACGGTTTTTCAGATATTTATGATGGAGGCCTGTATCGTGCCTTTGTGGCCTCAACAGCAAATGCTAGGCATAGAATTAGTTTTGTGTTGAATGCAGATGGCACACCCCTTTTTAAATCAAGTGGTACTGCAATTTGGCCAATTCAGTTGCTTGTCAATGAACTACCAGCCACACAAAGAATGCAAAAAGTGATTTTAGCTGCCTTGCGGTTTGGCAAAAAAAAAGCCTGACATGGTGTTCTTTCAGGATGCATTTGTTGATGCTGTAAACAATCTTTCTGAGAAAGGATTCAATCTTGAGCACCATGGCCGTGCAAAAACTTTCAAGGCCTTCTGCATTTGTTGCACTGTAGATGCAGTTGCCAGGGCACCTATGCAGGGTATAATGCAGTTTAATGCCTATCACGGATGCAATTGGTGCCTTCAAAAAGGCGAAAGAGTTTTAAATTCCACAAAGTATCCAGTACAACAAACAGTACAGGAAAGAACAGAGCTACAAATGATACAGGATATGGAACAAGCTGTTGCCGGAGGCAGGCCTGTAAATGGTGTCAGAACTGTGTCGCCACTGATCAGGTTGTAGCACTTCAATATAGTGTGGGGGTTCGTCCCCGACTATATGCATTGCATATTGCTTGGGGTTGCAAGGCAGTTCATGGAACTGTGGTTGAATGATACTAACTGCAAGTTTTATATAGGACCACAGCAAGGTGTCATTGACACAAGAGTAATGGCGACCACTCCTCCAGCAGATGTGAAAAGGTTGCCAAGACCAACAAGAGAAAGAAAATTTTGGAAAGCGAAGGAATGGGAGAATTGGCTCCTGTATTATAGCTTGCCTGTTTTAGAGGGTATAGCTGATCGCTCATGTGTACAACATTGGGCCTGCCTGGTGGAGGCATTGCATATAATGCTGCAGAAAGAAATCACATCATCACAGCTTACTGTTTGTGAAGAACTCTTACTAGAGTTTCATGTTCGAGCTGAGCTGTTGTATGGTAAAAGTTGCATGAGCTTTAACATGCACCAACTAACTCATATTGGGAAGAGTGTGCGCCAGTGGGGCCCTCTCTGGGCACACTGCGTTTCCATTTGAAGCGGGTAACGGTTGGCAAAGAAGGCAGTAAAGGCAGCGAATGGGATCCCACACCAGATCTGTCGTATGCTGCAAACGGAGGAAACTGTTGAGGTTCTATTGGCCACAGCTGCTGAACCAAGAGTTCTTGGTTACTGCAACTCGCTGGACGCCAAGGAAACCCAGAAAACTCTCAAAGTGATAGGAGATATTCGTTTGTTTGGAAGGGGTGTTCCATTCTCTGCACCAAGGTGGCTGCCTAAAGGTGCAAGTGAACTTGCAAACAGTGTGCAGTATCCCCGAATGCTTAAGGGAGGTGTTGTTTTCACTGGTAGAGAGTATGCTGCAGGAAAAAGAACTAATAGTTCTGTAGTAGAACTTGTTGACGATACATATGCAATTATAGAGAACATAATTTGCACGAACCAAGCCGAAGCTTTTGTTATTGTGAAGCCCTTGAAGTACAGTGTAGTGACAATGCGACACATGTTAAAGGCTGTAGAAGAACCATCAATGGAGATCGTTATTCCAGCTGCAAAGATTGTGACTGTTTGTGTGCTTTTAAAGACGCAAGGAAATACCTACATCTCACCAGTGCCAAGCTCATTCACAATGTAGCCAATATAATACAGAGTAGCATTTATATGCCTTGCTATATCACTTATTTGCAATATTTTCAGTTCATCTTCAACTCAATTTTTTCACTATACCCCAGGTTGCAGAAAAGTTCCTGTTACTGAATAAAAGTTGGCCACATGCTGGACTGTTATGAATGTCTTTGTATTAGTTTTGGCTTAGCTTAATTTTTTTTGCTTTGGGTACTGCTTGTCAGTATACTGTCCATGGACTTTTGCTTCAACATAATAGTGCTCACTTTAAGAAACCCAGTTAGCCGGATTTGCAATGCAAACTGTAAAAATTTTGCAGAAAGCATAATAAGTGGTTGAAATTTTATATTTCAAACGAATTACATAACTGCTGTGGTTATCTTGACATCACATTTTTGTATGGTTTTAGTAACACTACAAACCATGAGAAATTATTAAAATCGGAAGAAAAACTCTTCACAAAGCTGTATCAAACAATTTGCACTCATGCAGATGATGATGATGATGATTATTGTTGTTTATTGGCGCAAGGGCCAGGTGTGGCCAAAGAGCGCCAGGACGATCGTAATGGCATGTTCGTGGTATATTAATAGTCAATTATATGAAGGTTAGATGTGGCATGGCTGTAAAGGGGCCTAAAAGCAGTCGCTGTAAAGTGCGTAAAATCTATACGTAATAAAATTATGGCAATGACTAATGATGTGTACTATAGACATGAACAATACATTGCGAAAGAATGATATGACTTCCAAAATATTGCAGATGCAAGAATTGGCCAGAAGCACAAGTGCCTAAACAAAGCCCTTGAAACACAAGGGCGTGAAACATAAAGGCCTGGAGGCATGTGCTATACTAAACACTATCGCAACAGCATCCTCTGGCGGGAGGATGTGCTACGAATATCTAGGGCTAATTACATGTAGTACCACGTCATTCAAGAAACCTAGGACTGCTTTGGTATTAAAAATCGGTTCTTTGCCAAGAAACATATTGGGATGGATAGGGATATGGTATCGGTATGCAAGAGGAAAATGTTTCCTTCTCTCTGTTTCGGCTTCCCGTCTACGTGAGGCCGAGGCCAAAGGGGTGTGCTGCCTCCGCCGAGGGGCCATAAAGATCCAAGCACTCAGCATCGGCTCAACCCCCAGGATCCCCTTTTCCCCGGACACGGCTAAGCCACGCACGGTTAAACGTGGGAGGGTCCAACCCTCGTGTGCTCGGGTCCGTGGTGTCGCAACACACCAAACGCCTGCTGACGCAGACGCCCCTGCGGGAACATGAACCCTGCTATGTAAATAGTATTACAGCCGTATTTATGCACAAAAGAGAATGAAACTGGCAATTGGCGCTTTTGCTGTCCGCTTGTTTACACTTATATCAGAGAGGTTGATGATGTGTGGTGTTTTATGGCGCAAGGGCCAGGTATGGCCAAAGAGCGCCACGACAAGTGGTAATGTAATCGATGAGCTGTTATGACGCGGGCAATGAATTTCTCATGGTAGATGTGACATGGCTGTAAAGGGGCCTAAAAACTGTCGCTGTAAATGGCGTAAAACATATATAGGTAATAAAATAATGATGGTGACTGAAGTGGCGTATGCTATGAGTATGAAATGTGGAACAGGGTTGTGATAACATGTATTTAAAAATGAAAAGGTGATGCTTGACAACGAGTAGCACAACAGCCTCACCGGGTACCTTGAGTACAAGGGGCCGGAGTCATGTGCTATAAACAAGGGTTGACATCGCAACAGCGGCCTCCCGCAGGAGGCCGTGCTACGAATTTCTTGGGCAGAATACATTGAGCGTACGAACGTCATTTAAGAAGGATAAAACGGAGTTCATGTCAAATAGCGCTTCTCTGCCTAGAAACAGTGCTAGGTGAAGTGGTATACACTGCTTGTACGCTAAGGGGAAGTGTCTTTTTCTCTCGGCTTGTGTTTCACGGCATTCCAGGAGGACATGCTTAACACTGAGTATTTCCCCACATCTACCACACAGTGGATGTTCACCTCCAGTCAACAAAAAGATATGTGTACCATAAGTGTGCCCTATTCTCAGACGACAGAACAGGACATCACTTCGTCTTGAGTTGGTCAGTGATGGCCAATTCCCTAAATGTGGCTTAACCATGTGGAGCTTATTAAGGATTTCAGCGTCCCACTTATGCTGCCAGTAGGTTCTCAGTTTGTTCCGCAAATATGGATTTAGGTCTATAAATGGAACAGCTATGGACGTGTTGCAAGATTTTGTATCTAAGGAAGTGGTCATTCGGTCTGCTAGCACGTTACCTTCGATACCTCTGTGTCCAGGCACCCAGCATACCGTTACATGATGGCCAGAGGCATAAATAGCACATAGGAGAGAGAAAAGATCTGCAATTACTGGATTTCTATGTGTCCAGCGTGACATCAATGTTTTAACAACGCTTAACGAGTCTGTATATATGACCGCCTTATGTAGCTTTAACTGCTTGATGTGTTTCGCAGCGCACCATAGTGCATACGCCTCTGCTGTAAAGATGCTTGTATGATGGTGAAGAACATCTGACTCCGAATAGGGTGGGCCGACGGCTGCATAAGACACGCCGGCATGCGATTTAGATGCATCTGTGTAGTATTCTTGGTACGAGTACTTATATTGTAACTCTAGAAAATGCATACGAATGTGGGCCTCTGGAGCGTGCTTCGTTACCTCCACAAATGACGTGTCGCAGTCGATGATGTGCCACAACCACGGCGCTAACGGCTTAGCAGGAGTCATTAGGCGATTTTCAAAAAGCGGAACGTCCATATCTTCGCTCAGCCTCCTCACACGGAGCGAGAATGGCTCTCTCGCTGCAGGCTTGTTATGAAAAAGTGTTGCAGAGGTCATATCGTTGATGGTAGGATAACAAGGATGGTCTTTATCAGTATGTACTTTCAGAAAGTAGTTAAAAGTAGAATATGATCGTTGTAGATCAAGGGACGATTCGTTCGATTCGACATAGAGACTTTGAATAGGGCTTGTCCTGAAAGCACCTGTGGCGAGGCGGATACCAAGAGGATGCACAGGGTCCAGCATCTTGAGAGCACTGGGGGTAGCAGTGTGATACACTACTGCGCCGTAGTCTAACCGCGATCGTACAAGGCTTCTGTAGAGGTTCAAGAGGCATTTTCTGTCACTACCCCATGTTGTGTGTGACAGTATTTTCAGTATGTTCATTGTTTTCAGGCACTTAGCTTTGAGATACTTGATATGAGGAATGAAGGTTAGTTTTGTGTCGAGTATAATGCCCAAAAATTTGTGTTCAGTGTTGATTGGTATCTGTTGTCCATGCAGCATAATATCTGGATCTTGTATTAGGCCTCTCTTTCTAGAGAAAAGTATACAGGAGCTTTTGAGAGGGTTTAGCCTAAAACCATTTTCATTTGCCCATTTTGACACTTTGTTCAGTCCGAGCTGAACCTGACACTCGCATATTGCAAGGTTACAAGACTTAAATCCGATCTGTACATCATCGACATATATTGAATAAAACATCGATGATGGAATGACTTTGTGAAGGGAATTCATTTTGACAATGAAAAGGGTGCAACTAAGCACGCCCCCTTGTGGCACACCAGTCTCTTGAGTGAAACTTCTTGACAGGGCATTGCCCACTGTAACTCGGAACGTGCGGTTAGACAAGTAGCTTAATTTGTATCATGTTTAACATGTTGCCGTGTACACCCATCGCAGATAGGTCTCGGAGGATTACGAATCGCCATGTTGTGTCATAGGCTTTCTCGAAGTCGAGAAATACAGATAGAATGAATTGTTTGTGTATATAAGCGTCTCTAATGTTTCCCTCAATGCCAACGAGGTGGTCTATTGTTGACCTACCTTCCCTGAAACCACATTGGAAGGGGTCAAGTAGACGGTTGCTTTCCAAATAATAGATTAGACGCCGGTTCACCATTTTTATTGCGATAGCAATTATATGGACACTCAAAAGCATATTTCTGCCGTCGGCGTCGCCGTGAGGTTCCGTATGACGTCAATGGGGATGAAATCGGCGCCGCGCGCCGAACGCTGTATGTGCGAGTGAAAGAGCGCGAGGGGCGCGCGCTTTTACGGGGAATGAACGCACGGCGGAGAACAAACGCGCGTTCTGCGCCGTGCTCCCTTAAGGGCTGCAGAAGTAGGCGTCTCTTTCCTCCTTTACAATCAGCATATATGTAGAGCAAACGCGCCTTCTTCCGACGCGCGAGAGGCCGTGGGGGAGGGGGAGGGAAGGGAGGCGACGTTTAGCTGCTGCACCAAGTGCCTATTTATATCAGAGGCTCCGGCAACAGTCACCAACGCCGCACGCATTTTGAGCGAACGCGGGCAAAACGCCGACGGCGTCGACAACAGTTATGCGTGTTGCCGGTGCTGCTGCATGTCCAAGTTTATACAGCTGATAAAGCTAATATCATTACTCCGTATAGCTCTCTACAAATTTGCTATCGCAATTGATGCTTCGCCTTTCAGGTGAAACTGCGACAACTTTTTTCATATAACTTGCACATGCAGCTTGTTAGTGCTATTGGCCTATAGCTGCTGGCTAACGCAGGGTCCTTGCCTTGTTTATAAATTGGGATGATAATGGCTTCTCTCCATGAGGATGGAATATGTCCAGATATCCACATAGTGTTGTAAAGAGACAGAAGTGTATTTAATGTTTCTGAGTGCATGTTCTTGATTATTTCATATAATATGCGGTCACCACCTGGTGCTGGAAGACCGCCAGAGGGCGCCGACTAGTACGGATGTGAACACATCGGCTCCTGCTACATCATATGTTTTCGGTTGGAAACTTGTGGTTCCTGTGGCTGCACTTTACGTCATTCCACGCAGTTTGTTCTGAGGACTACGCCGATACCGGACTTTTCTCGGTGAGTGGTCCTATTGCCAAATTTTTTAAGCTTTTCTGCTAGACCACGCTGAACGCCGCTAGGCCACCAGCTAGGCCTACTTCCCCGGCGAAAACGCTGCGGAGGGGACTGTCGTCCCCCGCGGCCGTTCTTTTTCTACCACATGATGTCTATGCAAATTGAAGTTGAAGGGGAGGATATTACCCCCGAAGAGTGCCTTGAATCCGGATGGACCACGGCCCTTTCGAAGCGCAAGCAACAAGGCGCGTTCAAGCAAGACGCGCATGCAAGTTCAGCACAACGTGGCGGCGTTTCCGGCGGACGCGGCACTCTTGCCGGCGTGAAGAAGCGTCTCACCGTCGCATCGCGACTCCCCCGCCTACCGAGGGAGCACTATAGAATCAGCGTTAGACCCCGAGGTGGCCTGATGATGATGATGATGATGATGTGTGGTGTTTTATGGCGCAAGGGCCAGTTATGGCCAAAGAGCGCCATGTCAGTGTTTGTGAGTGTGCAGTGGAGCGATGAATTCTGAGAAGTAGATGAAGTGTGGCTGTAAAGGGGCCTAAAATAATCGCTGTAAAGTGCGTAAAATATAAAGGTACTAAAATCATGGAAATGACTAATGAGGTGTACTATGAAGGGAAGAATGCGTTGAGAAAGAATGACACGACATTTAAAATATTTAAGATGCAGTAATTGGTAAGAAGCACTACTGCCTATACAGAGCCCTTGAATCACAAGGGCCTGGAGGCATGTGCTATAAAAACTACCATCACAGCGGCATCCTCTGGAGAGAGGATGCGCTACGAACTCATTGGACTAATAACATGAAGGACCACATCGTTCAAGAAATCGACGACTGCTTTGTCGTTAAAAAGCGGTTCTTCACCAAGAAACATGATGGGATGAAGAGGCAGATGATATCGGTACGCTTGAGGAAAATGTTTCTTTCTCTCTGTTTCAGCTTCCCGACACTCCACGAGGACGTGGAGGACAGTCAGCCTCTCACCACATCTACCACAGGTTGGTGGTTCATCACCAGTAAGCAAAAAATTGTGGGTGCCATATGTATGTCCTATTCTTAGGCGACAGAACAGGACATCAGCTCGTCGTGTTTTCGTTATGGGGGGCCAGAAGCCTAACTGTGGTTTTATCAAGTGAAGCTTATTATTTCTTTCCGCGTCCCATAAGCGTTGCCAGTGGCTTCGCAGTTTCTTTCGCAGGAAAGGCTTCAAATCTGTTGCGGGAACAGCAGCTGTAGGGAGATGTAACGCCTGAGATGTAACTGATGTGGCCATTTGGTCTGCTCGAACATTACCCTCAATGCCTCTGTGGCCCGGCACCCAGCATATAATCACATGCTGGTTAGAGATATATGCTTTACACAGGACGGAATAGAGCTCATTAAGTACAGGGTTTTTGTGTTTACAGAGTGACTTCAATGCTTTCACGACACTTTGGGAGTCTGTAAATATGATAGTTTTTTGAAGTTTTGATCTCATTATATACTTTACAGCCGATAATAGTGCATAGGCCTCAGCCGTAAAGATACTTGTCTCCGGGTGCAGTACACCGGATTCCGAAAAGGATGGACCGATGGCTGCATAAGATACCCCGGCATGTGACTTGGAAGCGTCTGTGTAAAACTCTGTACACGAGTATTTAGATTGGAGTTCTCGGAAATGCATTTTAATGTGTGCCTCTGGCGCGTGTTTCGTAACTTCTATAAATGATATGTCACAATCTATGAGCTGCCACTGCCACGGAGGTAACAGTTCCGCTGGCGCCATAGGACGATGATCAAGCAGCGGAACACCCATTTCCTCACTAAGATTCCTCACACGCAAAGAGAACGGCTTTCTCGCTGCAGGTCGATTGTGGAAGAGTGTGGCAGCAGTCACATCGTTTATTGTTGAATAAGACGGATGTTCAATATTTGCTTGTACTTTCAGAAAATATGTAAAACTGCTGTATGACCGCTGCAGATGAAGCGACCACTTATTCGACTCTACGTAGAGGCTCTGGATTGGACTTGTCCTGAAAGCACCAGTCGCGAGACGGATGCCCAAGTGGTGAACGGGGTCTAGGATTTTTAATGCACTTGGCGTTGCGGAATTATAAATTATAGACCCGTAATCAAGGCGTGAAAGGACAAGACTGTTATACAAGTTAAGCAAACACTTTCGATCACTACCCCAAGTCGTACGCGACAGAAGCTTTAAAAGGTTCATTGTCTTCAGGCATTTTGCCCTCAGATGCTTAAGATGGGGAATAAATGTGAGTTTACAATCTAAAATGATTCCTAAAAACTTGTGCTCGCTGCTCACAGAGAGTGCATCTCCTTTGATTGCAATACTTGGGACTGGCGTTACGCCTCTCTTGTTAGTAAAGAGTACGCACGTGCTCTTCTGGGCATTTACTTTGAAACCATTTTCGTCTGCCCATTCGGACAATTTGTTTATTCCAAGCTGCACTTGTCGTTCGCAGATGGCAATATTGCATGACTTGAAGGCTATTTGCACATCGTCTACATAAATTGAATAAAACATTGTGCGTGGAATGACTTTGTGCAGGGAATTCATTTTTACAATAAATAGTGTGCAACTAAGCACGCCTCCCTGTGGCACACCGGTCTCTTGGGTGAATGACTTAGACAAAGCGTTGCCCACTCTTACGCGGAATGTGCGATTAGATAGGTAACTTTCGATTGTATTTAACATGTTGCCACGGACACCCATCGCCGAGAGATCTCGGAGAATGCCGTAGCGCCATGTCGTGTCGTAAGCTTTTTCTAGGTCGAGAAACACTGAGAGGCAGAACTGCTTATGTATAAAAGCATCCCTGATATAAGACTCAATGCGAACAAGGTGGTCTGTCGTGGACATACCTTCCCTGAAACCACATTGCAAGGGGTCTAGTAGTTTGTTATATTCAAGGAAACAGATTAAGCGCCTGTTTATCATTTTTTCAAATAGTTTGCACAGGCAGCTTGTTAGCGCTATTGGCCTATAGCTGCTGGCTAGGGATGGGTCTTTGCCTTGTTTAAGCACGGGGATGACTATAGCTTCCTTCCACGAAGACGGGATATACCCATCCGCCCACATGGCATTGAAAAGATACAGGAGTGTTTTCAGAGTTTCAGGATGTACGTACTTAATCATTTCATATATGACACGATCACCACCTGGCGCCGAGTTATTGCAGCAAGCGAGGGATGCCTTAAGTTCAGTTAAAGTAAATGGATAGTTGTAGGCCTCACTCGATGATTCTTTACGTTTAAGGGGCTGGCGCTCTTCGCGTTCTTTGATCCTCAGAAATGTTTTTGTGTAATGGGACGCACTGGATACATGTTCGAAGTGTTCGCCCAGACAGTCTGCCTGGTCTTCCAGGCTCTCACCTTGGGTACTGACTAAGGGGAGTGGGTGTACCTCCCGGCCTTTTAATTTATTTACTCTATTCCACACTTTTGTCTCATCAGTGTAAGAATTTATACCGGAGATGTACTTTTCCCAACTCTCCCTTTTAGCTCGTCGACGCGTTCTTCTACCCTGGGACTTTATTTGTTTGAAAGTAATCAAGTTTTCGGCAGTTGGTGAGTCGCGAAGTCGTACCCAAGCCTTGTTTTGATTTTTCCGGGCTTGTTTACATTCTTCATTCCACCACGGAATGCGACGTTTATTCGCAAGTCCGTTAGTTTGACGGATGCATTTCGTGGCAGCGTCAATTATAAAGGCAGTTATATAGGCCACAGCGTCTTCTATATTAAAGGAGGAAATATCATCCGTGGTTAGATATGTAAGTTCCCGGAAAAGTTCCCAGTTACCCGTGTCAACCTTCCATCGGGGAATGTGTGGTGAGCATATATCTTGTTTTGTTAAGTTTATTATAATTGGGAAGTGGTCGCTCCCAAAGGGGTTCTTGAGAACGGACCACTCCAGGTACGGAATTATTGTACTCGACACGATACTTAAATCTATAGAGGAGTATGTATTATGCGCCACGCTGTAGTACGTTGGCTCTTTCTTATTAAGCAAACATGCTCCTGAGGAAAAAAGAAAGTTTTCAATTAGGCGACCTCTCGCATCGCAACGCGAGTCTCCCCACAAAGTGTTATGTGCATTTAAATCTCCGACAACAATGTATGGAGCCGGAAGTTCATCTATATAGTTTTGAAATTCAGTTTTATTAAGTTGATAACTGGGAGGGATGTATATAGAACTGATAGTGATTAGCTTGTCAAAAAGCACCCCTTGGACAGCAACTGCCTCTAGGGGCGTACGAAGTTTTATTTCCCTACAGGCAACACCTCTGTCGACTATGATAGCTACACCACCGGATGACACAACAGTGTCCTCGCGGTCTTTGCGAAAAATAGCATATTGTCTGAGGAAATTTGTATCTGTACGTTTGAGGTGTGTTTCTTGAACACACAGCACCCTGGGACTAAATTTGCGGAGGAGTTCTTTAACGTCGTCAAGATTTTGAAGAAGACCTCTAACGTTCCAATGAACTATTTGAGTGCCCATATTAAAAAGAGTTTTGTGCTGTGTGTTTACGAAAAGAGAGTTAGCTTACAGAACCCTTTAGGGGCCCTGTAATGCGGGGTTTCTCTTTTTTGGAGCGGTCGAGAGATTCTCGCCGCTCCTTAGGCGCTGGCTGCGCCGTCTGGCTAGAAGATGTGTCCATCGGCTCTTGCGGCGCGCTGGACACCCGCTCTTGAGAGCGGTTTGTTCGCGTTGAAGGCCTCGTCTCAAGAGACGAGACCCTTGAGGCCACCAGCCCGGAGGTCGATGGCCCCTTCTTCTGAGATGGCGGAGCAGCACTAGCTGCAGCCGCCGAGGGGGCGGATGGCGTCACCGCTGGCTCACTACGCGTGTGCCAGACAGCCGCCGAAGGCCGTTGTGGCGCAGCCCCCTGACGCGTCACATCGGCAAAGCTGGTTTTTGGCAGGTAGGACACCTGCCTTCGTGCCTCTTTGAACGAAATATTTTGTTTAACTTTAATTGTGACAATTTCCTTTTCTTTTTTCCAGGATGGGCAGGACCGCGAGTACGCGGCGTGCTCCCCTTCACAGTTTACACAATGTGGGGTGTTATTGCACGTATCAGACGTGTGTTCAGAAGCACTGCATTTGGCGCAAGTAGTTCGACCGCGACAGCTCTGTGAGCTATGGCCAAATCTCTGGCATTTGAAACATCGCAGGGGGTTAGGAATATACGGCCTGACTCTGATTTTCACGTAGCCTGCCTCGATAGTCTCGGGCAGTACACTTGTGCCGAAGGTTAGAATGAGATGCTTGGTCAGAATTTCTTTTCCGTCACGCCTCATCTTAATTCTTTTGACATTAATGACATTTTGGTCACTCCAGCCCTCTAATAGTTCTGCTTCACTTAGCTCCATCAAATCATCATCCGAAACTACACCACGACTGGTGTTCATAGTGCGGTGCGGGGTCACAGTGATGGGAAAGTCTCCAATGGATACTAGGTTCTGTAGTTTCTCAAGTTGTTTCATATCTCGGAGTTCAAGAAGGAGGTCGCCGCTAGCCAATTTCGTAGCTTTGTAGCCGGCTCCTATTGTCTCTGTCAGGCATTTTGAAACGAGGAAGGGAGAGATCGCTCTCACTGCCTTTTCAGATTTTACGCTGTGTATGACGTGGTAGCGGGGAAAGTTTTCTTTGTGGTGCCCAAAAAATTGAAACACTTCTTCGGTGCGCCCCCTTTTCTGGGGGCGATCGGGTAACGCAGGGAAAGAGTAAGCCATAAAAATAATATTCATTCGGCAGGAACGCCAGCCACCCACCATGGAGCCCAACAAGGGGACGATGTAGGACCTGTAAACACAAGTCCCACAAACGCCAGCTGTACGTTCCCGCTATAACCAAATACGTATAACCAAGGGTGGTTATGACACACAAGGTTAACCCTCGCCGCCAGGAAAGTTAGAAGTAAATGGAAGAGAAAAGAAGACAGGAAAGATTAAAAGTGAGGGAGAAAGACGAAGATTGAGGAGAAGGACAGGAAAAGGCGACTACCGATTTCCTCTGGGTGGGTCAGTCCAGGGGTGCCGTCTACGTGAAGCGGAGGCCAAAGAGGTGTGTTGCCTCAGCCGAGGGGCCATGAAGGTCCGAGCACCCGGCATCGGCTCAACCCCCAGGATCCTCTTTTCCCCGGACACGGCTAAGCCACGCACGGCTACACGCGGGAGGGTCCAACCCTCGTGTGCTCGGGTACGTGGTGGCGCAACTCACCAAACGCCTGCTGACGCAGACGCCCCTGCGGGGCCGAGGTGGCCTGAACGTCAAGAATGTAAGCCAAATCAAGGTGGCCCACGCCCTGGCGTTGGCAGCGCAACTCACTCCGGCCGAGATAGCCGACGACATTGTGTGTTCCAACCCTATGCAGAACATTCTCATCGTGAGTACGCCAGTCGAAAAGAACGCCCGAGCATATTCTAGAATCGAAGCAATCATGGTCGGGAAGGCCAACTATAAGGTCAGCTCTTGGCCGCACCGGACAACACATGTAAGGGAGTCGTCAGAGGCGTTGATCTGGACTTTAATCAAGAGCAGCTCAACAGCATGATTGTGCAGCCGAGAAACCCCAGAGCACTGGAAGTCAAGCGCATCAAGACCACTACAACGGTCGTCGTTCTCTTCGACGGCCTGAAGGTGCCCAACTTCGTCATGTGCGGGCCAAGTATGTTACGGTGTACGCTTTACTGTCGACAAACGGATGTGTGCTACGCATGCGGAAGGTTAGGCCACCGGGCCGACGTCTGCCCTGCGCCCGAAGATGTGATTTGCAGAAGTTGCGGAGAACCATCGCCGTCCGAGGATCACACGTGCACCCCCGAGTGCGCCCTCTGTGGAGGGCCTCACCCTACAGCGGACAAGCTATGCAAGCAGCGATTCCAAGTTCCATATGTGGTTCGCAGAAGAAGACACGAACGTAAGTGCGCCAAACCACCTGCGCCGACCGGCGCAGACCAGGTGCGGAGCCACAGCAGATCCCCGTCGAGAGGGCGCGCCGGCCAACCGACGCCACGCTCTTCGTCCAGGAATGGGCCCTCCTGCTCCAGAAGGCGCTCGCGATCCAGGGGACCGCCTGTCGTTCGACTACAACCACCGCCCACTGGAGAGACCCGCTGGGCAGATTGTGTCAAGGGAACGTCACCCACGGTAATGAGGGAAGTATCACCATTGCCAGAGCATGGCGCGGCTAGGATCGCAGAACTCGAGCGCGAAAACGCTTTGCTGACGCCTTTGAGCGTCTTAAATCAGAGGTAGCCGAACTGATGTTGGCAGCCGCGTCGCCGCCTTCGCAGTCGCCTCCCCCATCAGGGACGGTTGACATGCATATTGAGACCCCGTCGGAGACGCCTGCAGCTAGGAGCCCCGCTAAGAAGAGAGCCCTGTCCGAACCCTTACGAGATGAGGGATTAGAAGAGCTCAAATCTGAGTTTAAGGAATTCAAGACCGACATGAGAGAGTTTCAGACCGAATTAAGGAATACGCTCAAGTCCCTTGGCGAGGCGTTCTCCGCTCTGAGCGTGAGGGTCGGAGCGCTCGAATCTGCGGTGGGGATTGGGTCGTCGGATTCGGCGGTTAGACAACCGTCTTTGAAATTATAAATCATGGAGGGTCGACCTAGCAACATCGTAATTTGGCAGTGGAACTGTTGTGGATCCCAGCGTAAGAAAGCGGTCCTTCAGCAATTCATTAGATCTCATCCTAACAAGCCGCACATTATCTTACTCAAGAAACGTTGACGGGATCATTCACCCTATCGGGATATAGGTCTCACTGTCTTTTCAGGCAAGATAAAAGGGGCCTCTGCACCCTTGTGTCGAAGAAGTTCACCACCATAGTTCATGATCTTTCCATGAACCATACTAAGACTGAACAATTGTTAATCGAGCTCGTACCAAACGGGCAGCTTAGGAACAGCCTCTTCATTCTCAACATTTACAGTACTCCTAGGGACATGAGACAACGCTTCACGTCACTCATGTCCAAGGCAGTCGGAAAGGCGGGAGGGGCCTCACTCATAATTGCCGGAGACTTTAATGCCCCACACCAGGCGTGGGGATATCACCACACTAACGCAGAGGGTAGAGATCTATGGCAGGCTGCTTCGGACCACAACCTCACTCTAATCACTGATCCCTCCTTCCCTACCCGAATTGGCAATTCATGCTCCAGAGACACCACTCCGGATCTCACCTTTGTGGCCAACTCGAGGTCGGTAATCTGGCAAAACCTTAACGAAAGTCTCGGTAGTGATCACTACATTCTCGCCACCTCGATGGAAGTCCAGAGCAGGCCCCCGAGGGAATTTAAATTCACAGATTGGGAACTTTTCCGCACAATCAGGGAGCAGGGTGCTGAGGACCGCCAGTTACCGGAGTCTTTCGACCACTGGGCAGCACAACTCAAGCAGGATGTGGCTGCGGCCACCAAGTTCATAGTTACTGATCTTAAGGTCGACAGGATGGACAGCCGTCTAGCACACTTGCTCGAAGCAAAAAACGCACTTCTAGTTAGGTGGAAGGGACAAAAGCTCAACCGTAGGCTCCGCAAAAAGATCGCTGAGCTGAATCGCGAGATTGAGGAACACTGCCAGACGCTCTCTAGGCAACAGTGGGACAAGGTTTGTAGATCGGTCGATGGCCAGATGCGCACAGGGGGCAAGTGGAACTTGCTTAAGCACCTGCTTAATGAATCAAACTCGAAACCCAACCAGAGAGGGGCAATCGACAAAATCCTCCATGTGGCCAAGCAGGAACACTCGGAACAAAAAATACTCGAAATACTCGCGGAAACATATATGCCGGTTGATCTCTCGGGCGGCGCCGACTATCCTCCTTACGGGGGTTCGCACGCGGAATCTCTAGACGAACCTTTCAGCACGGCTGAAGTGAGGGAGGCCCTCATGGGACTGAATGGGCGATCGGCACCGGGCCCGGACGGGATCTCTAATAGGCTCCTTCGTAATCTGGACGATGCTTCCATACAAACGCTCACGGACGAGATTAACAGGGTGTGGGAACAGGGAGCCGTCCCAGAATCGTGGAAACTGGCGTCAGTCATTCTTATCCCGAAACCGGGACGCCCCCTTGGTCTCCTTAATCTCAGGCCCATATCGCTTACATCCTGTATAGGCCAGGTGGCCGAACACGTCATTAACAAGCGCATTTCTAAACACATTGAAGAGCATGGTCTCTTTCCGTACAACATGATTGGCTTCCGGCCGGCACTCTCGACCCAGGACACCATGATGTTGATCAAACATCAGATTATCGACGTGCAGACGAGAGATGTCAGGGCAATCCTGGGCCTTGACCTGGAGAAAGCCTTTGACAATCTCTCGCACACGCATATTCTCAAATCTATCTCTAGTCTTGGCTTGGGGCATAGATTACATGCATTCATCAGCTCCTTCCTCAAAAGCAGAAGGGCCACGATTAAGATTGGAGCCAAGAATGAGTGGTTCTGATTTGAGATCTCCTAAGGTATGCCACAAGGTTCGGTGGTCTCACCACTTTTATTCAACATTGCTCTCTGTGGGCTCTCCAAGAGGCTCTCTCAAGTCGAGGGCATAAGTCATACCCTTTACGCCGACGATATCACTGTCTGGTGTACGGGCGGCAGCGAGGGCAGAGTAGAGGAGGCACTCCAACAGGCTGTGGATTACACCGAGGCTTTCCTGAGTGGAACCGGACTCCGACTCTCTCCGAGCAATTCGGAACTTTTGCTGTATAGACCCAAGAGAAGGGGTGTCAAACCTAAGGGCTGGGTCCCCCTTTCGGACGTGAATGTAAAGCTTCGCACCAGCTCTGGTCATCTCATCCCTAGGGTAGAGGTCATCAGAGTTCTTGGCATGCTTATAGAGGCTAATGGCACTAATGGGCATACCATAAACAAGCGTACAGCTAAAACGGAAAACATGGTTCGGCCTATTACTAGAGTCTCCAACTCTCGAGGTGGTCTCAGGGAGGACAATTTACTAAGGTTGTTCCACGCTTATTTAATGAGCAACATTACCTACGTTGCTGCCATGCACTGCTGGCAGGGTCATGAAAAGACTAAACTCAATCTTCTGATCCGCAAGAGCATCAAGAGAGTGGTAGGACTCCCTTCGAGCACTAGCACAGAACGCCTCATGCAACTGGGTATTCACAAAACTTTGGAAGAGATAATCGAAGCACAGCATACGGCGCAGATGACCAGGCTCTCCTCCTCGGCCTCCGTCAGGAGCATCCTGACCGTCCTAGGATGTAATCCAGCTCTAGAAGAGGAACACAAACATAATCT
Organism: Dermacentor silvarum; assembly: GCF_013339745.2. Taxonomy (NCBI): domain Eukaryota; kingdom Metazoa; phylum Arthropoda; class Arachnida; order Ixodida; family Ixodidae; genus Dermacentor; species Dermacentor silvarum. Next base: position 160,375,476 of record NC_051163.1, on the reverse strand, counting down.
CACTAAGGAGCAAAGGGCTCACATTACAGTCTCTCCTTTTCCCCGCAACGTGCACCCCCAGCACAATGCGGGGAGACGGAGGGCCAGGGGAGAAGCACTGCTCAAAGAAGTTAGTGCAAACCCACATTCTGCATGCTTCGTAGACGCGGCGCAGTACGACCGATCGGCCAACTTCTCGGCCGTCACGGTTGATCATACAGGTTCTGTTCTCCACTCTGCTTCTATCAGGAACGCCACTCCCGCTAAGGCTGAGCAGGTAGCTATCGCCCTCGCTCTTCTTGACGATTCTAAGCAACAGATCTACACAGACTCACGAGCGGCGGTCAGGGCCTTTGCGTCCGGATCGGTATCAGCTGAAGCAACTCGCATTTTAGGTCATAAGGATATTTCTCCTCATAGAATCATCTGGTTTCCGGCTCACCTCGGATCACATCTGGCCTCCATGGCCAACTTGAACGAGATCGCCCAAGCCCGAGAGCGCGAACTGACTTACCGCGCTGGGCAACCTGGGGGATCTTCAGACTCCAATCAAGCAGTCTTTAGGGACGTTCTTCTCACTTTTAATGAAATCATCAAGCATTATCAGTTGGGCAGGAGGGTCTTCCCCCTTCTTCACGCGAAGCTCTCTAGAGCACAGGCATCTACCCTCCGCATGCTTCATACCAGGTCATATCCTAGTCTTTACAACCACAGTCAGTTCATCGAAGCCCTTGATCCAGCATGCCCGGATTGTGGCGCCGCTTGTACGTTAGACCACATGCTCTGGCAGTGCCCCTCATTACGGGGTCCTCAACGCACAACCGAAGAGGAATGGAGCTCCATGCTCAGGAGCTCAGAACTTCCACATCAACTCAGGGCCGTCCAGAGGGCCCGCGACGCGGCGGTGAGGCTCGGCCTACTTGTCCCGACGTGGGAGTGGCCCGCTGCTCTACCGCCTTGAGCGGTAGCGCGCCTCAGGACATAAATTAAAGTGCTCTGTCTGTCTGTCTGTCTGTCTGTCCATTCTAGATGCTCGTATCTTGTATCTGGTCTTGCAGGTACGGCAGCAAAAAATCAGCTACAACTTGTTTCTGCCATAAAACTAAGTGAACTAAGTGACATCGAAAATGTGCCTGGTATAAAATGGTGCGCGAAATAGCAAATCATTGGCACAGTGGCGTCACAAGGGGGGGGGGGAGAGAATGTGGGGTGAAATGACAAATATTATGCGTCAAAGAAGCAAGCAGGCACCTGAAGCATTTCACTTATTGAAAGAGTGTTACTATACGCTGACGGTCAGAAATAAAAAATAGAAATTTTGGAAGGGTGCCCTTAACAAAGCAAAGATTTAGAACGTGGAGTTAAAATGAAACATAATTAAGACGCCGCCCCTGAGAGGTACATAAAATATTTCGCAGATACAGCCGCGGAGCAGTTGTAACTGCTGTAGAAATACTGTTATAGAGCTACTCATTCACCTGTATATATATCCCCTGTAATATTCTTGCCCGTAACATTTGGTGGATATGCGGGATAGACACCGAAGCTCAAGTGCCAGTAATGCGCTCAGATCTTCGCAGCCGCCTCCGAAAGTTCTCACACCTGCCAAGTCACCTGCCGTCTTGGTAGCAGACGGCAGCGCCTCAACCGTGATGGGAATATGTACCTCCCGCGTTACAATTGCCGGTCGCCCAAAATCTCTTCTATTAACTGTACGCGCCGTGTGTCATCACAAAGTGATTCTTGGAATAGACTTCTTGACAGTCCATTCTGCACTAATTGAGTGTTCAACCGGTGTTCTCCGCCTCGAGCTGCCTGAGTACTCTGCCGAGACTGCTACAGACCAGTCCCGACTTTCGGTGCGTCTAATTTGTCCGGCTGCAACCTGATGCTGGAACCTACGTCCCAACGTGTCCTTTTCCATGTCTTCGCGAGGACCAGCACGTAGTATCCCCGCTATACCACGTCATCCCGACACGACAAATAGTACTTCCCAGCGCTTTTGCCACGGTTACCAGCAATCGTGCGAGGCTGCCCCTCCTGAACTTTGGCTCGTCTCCGTAGGTTCTTGCTCAAGGTGTGACAGTCACCGTCCTGTACCCATTGAATGACTGCGCGGTGTCAGCGTTCCTGAAACCTGATTTACCGTATGATTCTGTTGAATCTTTGGCACCAGCCAGCTCTTGTCAAGACCAGTTCGCGAAAATGATAACTACCGACCTGCGTCCTGCCTACGCCGATGCTGTGCGCTGCGTCTTGGTGTCCTACCATGACCTATTTGATATCGGCAGTGGTCCGTTAGATCGAACCAACGTCGTCATCCATTCGATCCACATCGACAATGCTCCTTTTATCTAAAGATGGCCTTATCGCCTGTCAACAACTAAACGCCAGGTGATGCAATAGATATGGATAAAATGATCTCAAAAAACATCGGCGAGTCCTCCTGCGTTCCGTGGGCATCACCCGTCGTCCTGGTCAAAAAGAACTACAATACCAGGAGGTTCTGCGTAGATGATGGACTCTCTTCTACGTGGTTTTAAATGGCCCACATGCCTCTGTTACCTTGAGGAAGTAACGGTTTTTTCCCCTACGTTCGAGAGCCACCTCCACCGGCTCTCGGCTATTTTTGATGTCTTTCGACGGGCCGGCCTACGGCTCAATTCTGCCAAATGCCAGTTCGGCTGTCCTTAAACGCGAGTATTCAGACGCTTGGTCGACGCTACCGGTATACAGCCTGACCCTGACAAGATACGCACTGTCAGCGAATTCCCACCTCCTCGTTCGTCCACTTATGTCCCAAGTTTCCTGGGGCTGTGTTCATACTTTCGACGCTTCAAGAACTTTGTCGACATCGCTCGTCCTCTCACCATTCTTCTCAAGAAGGACATTAGTTGTACCCAAGTTTCTCATATTATTTCCCAAAGTGTGGGGGGAAATACATGGGCGTTCAAGTTACTCCGGTGCTCCAATACATAAAAAAGCGTTTTGGTAAAAAAAGTGGAACAACCGTGCATTTTCATGGCAAGTTTGATGGCGCATATTTCCAAGCTAGTGTCATTCTGGAAATTCATTCCAAGTGGATACGCCTCGCAAACTCACCGGCTACAATTCGTTAATTGCAATATGCGCCTAAAATAAGTAATTAGGAAGCGGATTCGTTATTTTTTAATAAACGGAATATGTGTTTCGATTTTTCGTGGAAGTAATTTCCGCCTCTCCGAGTAATCCAGGTCAAGGGCTAGAATTATGTCATCTGCAACAGGCGATTTTCACAAATTCCGGAAGACTTAAACATGATCACCCCGTATACCTGCGCGGCTACTTATGCAACGTGCACCGCAGGTGGCCTTGCATATACAGTGTGCATACACTGTCCATACATATGCATACACATATCGCTACAGGTCTTTCTTTATGCTCAAAGTTTACGTGTCTGAGATGAGTCCGAAGTGTCTCCTGCGAAGACAGCACGTCAAGAGGCAGGCTGCTTGTGCTCCTTTACGGGACGACCAATTTCTAAGGCCAAGATCTACTCGAACATAGTTTCGTGCCACCTCAAGTTTTCTCCTGCTTGTGGGAGGCAATATGTGAAAGGTTATTTCTAGAACTAGTGCTACGTCTAGCTTTGGACAGGCCGTCAGAAGCATATCTAAGTCGATTCCGGATCAGATGCCGCCGATTATGCCACGAAATATACTGCCCTGAACACTGTCACCACTGGAAATCGTGCCATATATCCCTCGAATCAGTGAAAAAGAAAAATGCCCCAAGCAGCGGCCCATCAGACTGCTCTGGAATACATGCACAAAGAATATGCAGCAGGCAACGCATGTTTTCCCGGATGGCCTTACAACTAAATGTTCCTCCATTTTCGGAACTTCTGTTCTCTCTGCAGAACAGAATGCCTGTGCCCGGCGACGCGTCCCACGATGGATCGCGCGCCAATTCATACCTCGTCTCTCACGCGGTTACTTTAAAGGGGCCCTGAACCACTTTTCATTGAAGTCAAGAAACACACTTGAAGTTAGAATAGACTATTTCAGAAGTACTTTGCCGCAAGAAGTACTAGAATGCGTTCAGCAGAAGCTGAGTTATTGGCAATCAAAGACGATCTCCGTTGTGCTCCCCTTCCTCCTTAAATACCTTGCACTGCGAAGGCTACAGCAGAGTGGGGCGGGGCCACAAAGCTCCGCCTCATAAACGTCACCGTGTCGCGTAGTTCAAATTTCATTTTGGACTTCCGATTTTGGTGCCTACTAAGCGCTAAACTAAGCCAAACGCGGTTGTCCTCAGCGAGCCGTAGTGCGCTTAACTACTTGACTCGTGGCGGCACCTCGCGGCGGCCGCAGTGTAGCCGACCGCAGCGACCAATAGTAGCCGTGTATTTGAGTGTGCTTTACTACGCAATAAAACACACAGAAAAGAGCGAGGATCATGGGGTCTTTTGAAGCGAGAGCGTTTGAGAGAAAGGTGACTTCGCGGTGGTTCCGCTTGCGAGCTCCGCGGACTGCGTACGACAGCAGCACTTGGCTGAGATGTTCACAACAGCGTATGCTACCCGCGGACTATATTATTATTGCGATAGCAATTATATGGAACACTTCAACCGAATTTCTGACGTCGTCGTCGCCGTCGCCCTGAGGTTCCCTATAGATAAAATCTTCGCCGCGCGCCGTATGCCCGAGCGGAAGCGTGCGGGGACGCGCGCTATCACGGAGAGCGAACACACTCAATCTCTGACGCGCAAGCAAGGAAGCTGGAAGCCAGCGCTGGAAAGAGCGGGGGGGGGGGGGGGGGCGCACTTCTACTCCGCCAACAACCGCGCTCGTCGCTCGTCCGCACCGTCCCTTATCTCCACACGGCTCTGACCTTTATGCGCCGTGCATTCGCCGCTCAGTTTCCGTTGCAGCGATAGACCGCACGTACCTTCGCCCGCAGCGGCGTATGCTTGCTGGCAGCGTTTTGACAGTCGTTGTCTGCATTAATTCAGTGTGATCTATTCGTGTTTGTTTGTGCGCGCTCACACCACGCTTGTTCATTCAGTTAGTAATAGCCGGGTCACATTTTCCAACGCACGCTACACATGCAATGCTGCCCGGATCGGCAGTGCAGCGCTACAGGTGTGTCCCTTCGCACGCGCTGCCCACAGGAAGCGCTGCTCATCAACACCACCGTTTCACACGCGCCTTCTCGTGGTCATAGAGCCTCTCTTCATGTCGGTCTACTTACGCCGTAGCACACCTGCTTACTTAATCAGCTCATGTTTACTACAATTCATATTGCTACCAAAGCCGCTCACCTTACTTCGTATGACATTGCTGTGTTGCTATCGCATTCATTGCTTCGCCCTTAGGGCGAAACTGTGACATTTTTTTCACCAAGCCCGTGCGGTGGTTCAGGGCCCCTTCAATATGCCATGGTATTTGTTACATAAAAAAAACCTCGCGCTTTCTTCAGGTAAATTTCTGGATAACATGAAAATTTCTAATCATCGGTCGACATGTATACTTCCGGATGTTTCTAAAATTATTGAAAAAGCTTTAAATTCTAGAACAAGTGGACCTCCGGAAAAGCATAACCTTATATTCAGGAATCAGTATGGCTTTCAAAGTGGTAAATCCCGTGAATCTGCATTATTTCAAATACGTGATAAAATCGTTGCTAATATAGAAAATCAACATGAAACAATAGACACATTTTAATATTTTATTAAAAATTCAATTAAGCACAACTTATTTTATCCCAGGTTACGTTCTTATAGAATCAGAGGTATTGCGCTAGAAATATAGCGTAGCTATCTATTGCATCACTCCCAATTCTTAGAAAATAAAGACTTGAAATCAAATTTAGCAGATAATAGGCACGTCGTCCCGCAGGGTTCAATTTTAGGTCCTACCCTCTTTATGTTTTACCTCAATGATATCACAGCAATAATAAAGACACTGGATATTGTATACAAGTGTTTGCTTCTCTTCCGACACCACCTCTATTCTAATTCGTCGTATTGTTAATTGGCTAAATTTCCTTTCTTTGTAGTTGTCGGCCGATCAACTAAACCAGTACGTTAAGAAAACAAAATATATTGTTTCTACTCTTAGGAACAAGTACATTAGGCTTGCATCTTGTTTAATATTTCAAGCGCTACCACTTCAAAAGGTTTCTGAGTTCAGGTTCTTGGTTGTATGATGTAAATTATAATAAACGTAACATAGCACACTTATTTGGTATGTTAAATAAGTATAGTACTTTGTTACCTTCAAAGCTAAGATAGAAACTCTATTCCGAATGCAGAAAAAGTGTATCTGTATTGTTCATAATCTCTAGATGCCTGAACATACTTCTGAGAACTTTCATCAGACCGTATTTTGAATGTCAGCAGTCTATATAAACAAAAGTTTTCCGAAAAAGCATTTTTAAAATGGAAACGTATTTGCGAAAACTTTTTTTTTGTGTACACACCACAACTAATTACACCTTAAGAGGTAGGAACTTCGTTAAGGAAAGAACCATAACAAACTACGGCAAAAAGCTATTATAATGGTGTATTATTTAATTTACTTAATAATGAGCATGCTTTATTTGATATTATAGAACAGTCTTCAATTCCAATATTCAGAAAAGAAAACGTGATAGCGTTATCGGAACCCGTTCGCATCGCATCGTTCGCATACGGCAAGTAGGCTTCATTCACTGCAACACTAAACGCGGGAAAGCCAGCTTACAAAACCCAGCTTACACCAATCCCCTTAAAGTCTGCTTCACGTTTAAACTGAAATGCATTGCTGAAAAGACGTTTTTCCAGGGGCAATATAAGTGGTCTTATATTAAAATGTGAAGGCCCTAGCACCTTTTTTATTACTTTATTAATTGTTTACTATTGCCCCGACGCACGCAGGTCTGGTAGAAATGTTTGAGTTTCCTCGCAGCAGAATTAGCTTTTCTCGTACATTCAAATTACAATCCCACGCCGATTGGTAAACAATCCGACGGCGAATCCGACGCTGAATGGTAAAGTCGTACTTTACCACTTTTCTGACGGATGTCACTGTGAGAAATTCAATTTTTGATCACCAAAACCTTGCACCTCGTGGAGGGCCTGCGCGGTTGATGTGGTTGGATTATTTTATCCGCCACCCGCGATCACACGCCGGTTGCCGACGCCGGATTTTCTGTGACACGGAGCCCTAAACGCTATCGCGTTAAAATGTCGCAGTTTCACCCGAAAAGCGAAGCATTAATCGCGATAGCAAATTAGTAGAGATAGACGGAGTAAGGATAGCAGTTTTATCAGCGGTATAAACTTGGACGTGCAGCAGCACCAGCAACGCGCAGAACTGTTGTCGACGCCGCCGGCGTTTTGCCCGCGTTCGCATCGAACACGCGCGGCGTTGGTGACTGTTGCCGGTGTCTCTGGGGGCGGCTAGGAGGTTTTCGACGAGATCAGAACGGGACACTCGTCGAGCAGTGTCGGAAGTCTTTACCACTTTCTCGCCTCGCAACGTTTTTATACAATTACGCATTTGATGCCGCAGCTAAACGTCGCCTCCCCTCCCTCCCTCTCGTCCCCCCATGGCCTTTCGCTTGAGGGAAGAAGTCGCGTTTGCTCTCTATATATATGGTGATTACAAAGGAGGAAAGAGGCGTTTAATTCTGCAGCCCTTCAGGGAGCACGGCGCAGAACGCGCGTTTGCTCTCCGCCGTGCGTTCGCTCCCCGTGAAAGCGTGCGTCCCTCGCGCGCTTTCACTCGTACATACAGCGTCCGGAGCGCGGCGACGATTTCATCGCCGTTGACGTCCTACGGAACCTCACGGCGACGACGGTGGCAGAAATCCGCTTTGAGTGTCCATATAATTGTTATCGCAATAAAAGAAACCCTGAAGACGAGCTCATGCATTGTCTCTTTGCATCAAGGCTAGTTGTCCATCCCCGACGACGAAGCCTACTCTTTCGAAAAGGCTCACGCATTTACAACTGCGCGTGTTTAATATTACACCCATAAAAATAAGCAGAAAATATCGTGATTACTTATTACTGTATAAACTAATTCACAACCGCTTCCCTGTCCGCAGTTACTGTCGGCTGTAGCGTTCTGCGTGCCTCGTTCAAACTGCGTGCCTCGCCCAGCATTTTCTACGTGAACTTATCTTGCACCTCCAACGCTATAGAAGGACGACGACGAAGTGTGTGTTGTGTGGAACGCTGCTTTTCTGTCTCTGCGAATTTCAAGCTACTTTGTGGGAGACACCGCTCCCATTACAACGGCCATGGATGTGGAGTACCCTGGAGGGGAGCTGGGTCCTTCCACGTCAACAGCGGCAGCTCCTAGTCACCCGAATGACACTGACAGCAAGGACACTATGATCTACTCAGCGACCAGTGATGAGACCAGGGATGACAGTGATTTCGTGCCCGCAGCAAAGCACAAAGCAAAGAGAAGACAAAACAAACAGAAGCAAAGAGAAGACTCGTCGAGCACTTGCTGTGAACACTTTCTGCAGCGATACAGCACTGGGATCTTCTGAGAAGGCTTGCTGTCACTGCCTTGAGCAGCGTCGGTGAAATTCTGCGGGAGACTTTAGTTATCTTCTCCTGTAAGGCTTCTGGAGTCGTCGTTTCTGTCGTGTGTACGTGATCCTTAATATAGCCCCACAAGAAAAAGTCAAGAGAGTTGAGGTCGGGTGACTTGCTGGCCCAAGACAGGCCCGTTTCTCCCTATCCATTGCCCTGGGAAGGTAATATCAAGCCATGCTCGTGCTTTATTGCAGCTGTGGGCGGGAGCCCCGTCGTGCTGATACCACGTCGCGCCAAGCCGGGCTAGTGGCGTGTTGCAGCAGACGTTTTCAACCGACCCTTTGAGAATCTCACTTACATACCTCTTGCCGGTGAGAGTGCTGTTAAGAAACACTGTGCCAATGATTGTGTTGTCATATATTCCGCACCAAACGTTGAAGACCACTGATATTGTGTGCGGGATCTTGCTAGCCAGTGGGGATTTTGGTCACTCCAATAGTGTCCGTATATTTACTAGGCAATTTCGTTAAAAGTTCGCCTCGTCAGTCTAGAGTACCTTGGTGAGAAAGTCAGAATCCTGCTCCTCCTGACTCAAAATTCAATTCGCAAAGTCAAATCTTTCGGAGGTCCGGCCTTGATACGACTGCAGATGATAGAGGTGCAGTCCAGCTGTTTTCAAAATAATCCAGGCAGTTGAGTTGGACACACCGAGCAGTGCGCTCACGATACGCGTGCTAGCGCGTGGATTAACCGCCATGAAATACAAAACGTTGGAGCGAACCTCATCATTTATGACTGAAGCTCTCTGCCTCTTTCTTGTGAAGCTGCCGGTTTGCTTCAGCGACTCGTAGATGTTGAGTATTGTCATCGGGCTCGGTCACGTACCCGGGTTCCAGCTTCGAAATATTCTTGCAGCCTGCCGTCTCTGTCCGCCTGCAGCTCGTAGGGCAAGGATCATGTCTGCCTTTTCCTCGTTGAAAAAAAAAAAGGCACCATGAAATTGATCGCGCTTTAACAGCCGGTGCACGATAGACTACTACCACCACCACCACGTCTGTTAGTCGCTTTACGCAGCGCAAGAGATAGCGGTTGCCAGCTTAAATCGAACAGCCAACGCTTGCGTCGCTGCCCTGTAGCTTTTTAAGCGGCAGCGCGTCTATGATCGTTTGTACGTAGAACGCTTGGGAGCACTGCAATCACGACGCGCAAGCGGGCATGTCTCGTGGTGTTCTTTATTTATTTCGCGGGCATGATCAGTAAGCTGAAAAACGCTCTTACTTAATAGATAGAAAGACAGAAACTGTTTATTCGGACGTTTGGCTAACCGCTCCATAACTTTCTAATTGGAATACTTTTCCTAGCTTCGTTGCTTCAGAAGCTGGTTAATTAATCTTGACTAATTATGTAATTAAGCAAGATACAAAAAATAGCGTCACACACTAAATACAAAAGTGAGCCACATGCATTTGGTCACGTCGCCTTAGAGTGCATCGGCATCATTTTAAGCTCTGGGTAAAATTAGCTGAAACCCTGTATATACGTGGTTGCGTATCCCTCCCGCTGTTAGTTATATATATATATATATATATATATATATATATGTGTGTGTGTGTGTGTGTATGTGTGTGTGCAGTGTCACGAGACAAGTTCCTGATCATCACCAGTAGTTCCTCGGCAAGTTAAGCCCGGTGGATGCAAGTAGAGAACGAGGTAGACGAGGAGTCAGAAGTTGGAAGATGGCGACTAGAGATGTTATATTAAGGTATGGAACCGCCTTCAAAAACCGATTTCAATGAAAAAGAATTTTTGGTTTGGTACCATTTACTATTCTAAGCTGTCTGGTTCTTCCAGAATCGTTTGCAAAAAGAATTAGGTTTCTACCTTAAGCCGTTGGAAAGTAATGAATGTGTTTCCACCCCAGCCCCCCTTTCTCCCATCCGAAACCGAAACTGAACTTTTTTATTTCATAACATGAACCATTTCATCGAATATATTGTTTAATTTGAATATTACGCAATGCTAATTGGTTTTACTACGTTATCAGATACTTTAGAAGCCTTTTGGGAAAATTGCTGTTTTCTAATCAGTTAAAAAATCGCAGTGTCGCCCGAAAGGTGAAGCATCGATTGCGATAGCAAATTAGTAGAGAGTTATAAGAAGCAAGGATAGTAGTTTAATGGGCCGTATAAAGCTGTAAACAATTGCTTGCTAACTAAATAGACAAGCATGGTGTCACGCGCGTGCAAGTAAACATGAAGAACACATCTAGCTTGGTGACCACGGAAACTCGCTGTGAAAACGCCGGAGTGAGACAGCGCGCCAGCAGCAGCGGTCAAATTGACCTTCGCGCTGTCTCTCATCTCGCTTCAACGCGAAACGTGGAAAGCACAGCGCATACGAAGCTACCGGCACTCGGCGCACGCACTTTGTCCCCATCGCAGATCGCTTTGAAGATGAGGCCCGCGTGGGCGCGAACTTCGCCCACCTCGCAGATCGCTTTCAAGATACAGCGCCCGTGAGGTCGTGCTGTGAGCAGTAGCCGACGGAGCGGAATGCACCCCCCTCCCTTTTCCTCTCCGTCGCCTCACCCCCACGCCTCGCGCGCGAAAGAGCACGCACTTCCGGCCTGCCTTCCTCCCTCGCGTGCGCTACATTGAGCCACGATTGCCGGCTCACCCTCGTACGCGTTCAATCGCATACACAGCGTACGGTGCGCGGCGACGATTTTATCCTAGTTGGACTTTATGCGGAACCTCACGGCTACGCCGACGGCAGAAATGCGCTTGGAGTGTCCATATAAGTGCTATCGCAATAAAACCTTCACTAGAGTTTGGAGTTTATTACAGTTTTTGACAACACAACTTTGTCATGGCGCCAAAGCAAAAGGCGAGACTATGCACGCCTGAATAGGCTCCTGGCGTCACGAGCACAGCAGACAACAGTGCAAAACAAAAAGAAACAATATATATATATATATATATATATATATATATATATGTAGACATATATACACATAATGCACACATATATACAGGCTTATATATATGTATGTATATATGCGAATCACACAATTATACATACAATAAATCAATACAGCAGAATAAGTATAAATAATGTGAACGAATAAATAAAAGAAAAAAATGAAAGATGCTGTAGGTACAGAAAGATACAGAAAGGGAAAAGCCAAATGCAAACAAAATGTCTTGCAACACATGAAATTGCATATCAGTCGAAAAGCAGGAAGAACAATTAGAAAACAGAAGTCAGTTGTCGAGAAAATACAGTTTCGATTTCTTCCTGAATATTGAAATGGTTGAGGAGTCTTGCGTAACATCAAATAAGGCATGCTCATCATTAAGTAAATTATGAATCTACCACTGTAAAAGCTGATTGCCGTAGTTCTGGTTTTTACCTTAAGAAGGTGTAGTTAGTTGTGGTATTAGTGTATACAGAAAAAAAGTTCTCACGATTACTTATGAATTCGAAAAATCCTTTTTCGGATAACTTTTTTTATATGAACTACTCACATTCAAAATACTGTCCTGGTGAAAGTAATCAGAAGTATGTTCGTACATCAATAGGGGGCTTTCAATGCCTTGACATTTGCTTATGTTCAGACCCATGTTTCTCAAAGTCAGTCAGTCAAGAACTTTATTGAGGTCCTGAGGAGTTTTAAGCCGTCGGAAATAAGACGCGGGGAGATCCTCCTGCCGAAACCATAGGCGACACCCAAGTCGGGACGGGAACGTGGTGACGCTCCGCCAGTTCTTGGGCCCTCTGGAAGGCCTTGAGTTGGAGTTCGAGGTCCGGACTTTTGAGGGCTTCTTCCTATTCGGGCTGACTGGAGAGAAGGCCCTTCGGTAACGCGGTGCATTGCCATAGCATGTGTGAGAGTGAGCAATAATGTTCTGGGCAGTCTGGGCAATTTGCCGGGATGTCTGAGTTGTAGTGACTTAGTAGGCTTCGTGACGGATACGAGTCCGTTTGTAGCATTCGAAATGGGGCCGCCTGCGCGCATTCGAAATCGGCGTGCGGGAGCGGGTATTTGATTCTGCCTTTGCGATAGTGTGAGGTGATTTCGTGGTAAGTGAGTAGTGGGTCATTAAACTGAATGTCCGGCCCCTCGGAGCCTTTGGGACCGTCACGGCGGGCACGTTCTCGCGCACGGTCATGGGCCGTTTCATTGAGGTTGGGTTTTTGCGGGCGAATGTCTTTCCGCGTGTGAGCGAGGAACCAGGAGAGGCATCGTTTGCCCTCTTTTGAGCTCGCTAGTTTTATACGTGCTACTTTTTTTAGAAACGTTGCCGCTTTCGTAGGCCCGAATTGTGGCACGCGAGTCTGTGAGGACATGGGTAAATGTGGGGTCTGCCATGGCTACGGCTATCTGTTCTGCTTTAGCGCTGGTGGTCATTTTAACCGATGCGGATGATCATAACGTTCCGTTGCCGCCCACGACTGCTATCGCGAAAGTGGATGAGTTGCCGTACTGGGCCGCGTCCACAAATGCGGTGGCTTCACGATCCGCATCGATGCGGTCGAGAATCGCGCGGGCGCGGGCCCGGCGCCTACCTACATTGTGTTGGACGTTTCTGGGAAACGGTGAGACTTTGTACCTGTCTCTAATTTCGCTCGGTAGGGTAACCGCATGCTCGAGATAGGGAGACACTAGCTTCGTTTTGGATTAGTCTACCGGCTTTAGACGAGGATAGGCGGAGTATTTGCGCCATAGTCTGAGCCTCGATCACTTCGTCGACGTTGTTGTGCATGCCTAGCTGGTCAACCTTTGCTGTACTTGCTCTTTGTGGAATGCCCAAGACCTGTTTGATGCTCTTGCGCATGAGTGTGTTTAGTTTTATCTTTTCTATTCGTCAACTTGTGGGCAGAGGCGACTTAATTAATATGGCTCATAAGGAACGCGTGGTATACGCCCAGAAGGTTATCTTCGCAGAGGTAATCTTCTGTGCCCCGAGACTCTGTGGATGGGTCTGATCATCTTTTTGATTCTGGCAGGTAAGTGTTTGATCGCGAGTCCGTGGCATCCGGTGGCTTCGACTAGGAGCCCAAGAATGCGTATGTGGTTGACTCGCGGAATCTGTTCTCCATCTCTTGTGTGTAGTGCGATCGGAAGTTCGTCTAGAGGAATTAGGTAGCGGACTCCTTGAGAAGACTTGCGAAATAATAAGAATTCCAATTTCTTGGAGGATAGTTTCATTCCTGTGCCTAGTAGGTAGTCTTCCGTACCAAAAAACGGCTTTTTTTGGCATTTTATACTTACGCGAGCAGTGATAACCTTTTTGTAGTGATTATTTTTTCCTGAAATTTTGCGTGCTGCTTCTTTATACATCAGGGTGTGCAATGAAGCAAAATAATCGAAACTGAGCGGTGACTTTTCATACTATGGGCAATTCTTTCGAAAAAATACCTGCCAGGAGTTACATTTCTGAGTCTTTTGATGATAGCGCACTTTCGTTCTATGATATGCCTATCATGGTGGTTGGTGGCACAGTTTATTGTCCCCATTATGCACCTGCCAAGTGGTATTTGTTTCGTAGCCACCATTTCGTAGTTATGACTGCTGGCGCAACACTCATATTTCGGCAAATTTTAAATAATAGAAAAAAATATAGTGTTCATAATTCAATCAACTGAAAGGTTCAAAGTACATAGGCTTAATTCATAATATAAAAATGTAACGGTAGCTTTGCGACTAAAGCTGTAATGTTTTTCTCGAAGGTGGTTGCATGCCTTAAACGGTTGTATTCAAGTGGATGTGGTGGCTTCATTACAATATGTATATAATATATTTCCCCCACTTACTTGCACTGTTGTCTGCTGTTCTCGTGGGGCCAGGTGTCAATCCAGGCATGTATAGTCTCGCGTTTTTGCTCCGGCGCCATGACAAATCATGTATTCTCAAAACTGGCAATAAACTGCAAACTTCAAACTTCGATCTAAGGGTTCCGTTCTGGGTGAAGCCTACGCGCCGCTCGCTCTTTCGTACCACGTGTCTCGAATCGTAGTATGCGGATGTCGTATCACGCGCAAATTCGCACCATTTGTTGCGCGCTTCATTCGTCATACCCAAACGATAAGCTATACATAACCCCGCCATATGCTGTGTGCACTTGTTCGCGAGAACTTCGGCGTGGTGTTTGTCGATGATATCAGTTATCATGCTTTCCATTCTCCACAGGACGCGCAGGTGTTATCAGTTTGTTATTGTGTCCCGAGTGCTGCTCTTGGAGTGGTGAGCCCGTATCAGATGTACGCGGAGCAGTTAGTACATTCTGGAACTGTCGTGTTGACTCTTCATTGTTCCTTAGCCTACAGTGGTGGTAGCAGAATATTTGCCAGCATCGTTATTTGATCTGACGACTGCCGACTACGCTGCTTGTATCATCGTTATTCCGGCGTGCTCGTACTTTCCCTTACGGGCGCCGGTTCGCCTAAAATACATTTTATAGCTTAATGTCCGCGAAGAATAAGGGTCATTCGAGGTAATAATTTTTTTTGTTAGTTGCAAAAGTTCTCGTGTACCTTGCATTGGGTAAGCGTTAAAGAACTCCAGGTGGTAAAAATTAATCCGGAGTCCCTCACTACGGCGTGCTTCATAATGAAATCGTGGTTTTCGCAAGTGAAGCCGGAGGATTTATATTTTATTTTATCTCTAATGGTAAAGCACAGCACGCGTATTGCGGTAGATGTGGGCTCGTCTCGCACCAGAGGCATGTTGGCTCTTCGTCCACTTTCGTTTCAGTTAGTTTTCCCATGCTTTTCTGGCTTCGTTGCATGTTGCTTGATATTTTATGCTTTAGGCTCTACTTATAGTATAGGTACACCGTGTGAGCAAAAACAGAGGGACCACAGGCTCGCCGAAAACGCGATGTCCTCGTAATCCAGACGCACAAAGATGAAGTTGACGAGTGCATCGGGGAAGTTCGCATTACGAAGTTAGAACTACAGTTCTCAATTTCGAGTAACATTCAAAGGTGGAGAGGAAAATCGGCTTTATGGTGGAACACCTTGTCCGCATACGTTTATACTCAGTGGAGTACATTCGCGTCCACCCCTTTCCTTTGCCTCGGCATCATCAGTCGCTATACTTTCACTCTTATTTTCAATTCCTCAGTGCAGAGTAGAAGGCTAGCACAATAAGCATAATCTGCGATTGTAATCTTTCTGTTTTGTCAACTGCCTGCCTGCTTTAGTGGCGGCAGAAATTGGCTCCATGTCTCATTACTGTTACCGTTTGGTATGTAACATGGTTTTTCGGGAGATGTTTGGGGTAATGATGCGCGAAATAGCCTTTATAACTTGATGCCAAAGGGGACATTTCCAAAAGCAAATGAAGCGCGTGGTGTTGACCCAAATTGACTCGTCTCTTTACGCCGACCGGCCTGCATAACACTCAGAGTAATGTGGTCATTCTTGTCATTTGGCTACAAATATTTCGTGAACCTTCTACTTGTTCTCAATTCCGTAACGGCTGCAATGAAAAATTTTGGAGCAGCGTCTACCTTTTATTATATTCCTTCGAAGAGCAGCACACAAAAGTAAACACAAAAGAAATTTACCGCCCAGCAGTCCGTACAGATGTTCAGCGAAGCTGAAACGGGCGGCCCCGTGTTTACCACTCGGGTAATCCGGCCGGTACATTAAAGTCTTTCTCATTGTGTTTATAATGAGGTTACACACATGTTCGGTTGCGATGGAGAAAATACCTCACTGACGGTATGCCGCAGTCCGCCGTTGTCGCATTGCCGCTTTGCGATTCTTCAAAATAAATTAAATTGCTTCAGAATTAAATCTGTCCGTCACGGTGAGACATAAATGGCTCATACCTCCTTAGACAATGGCTTATACCCCCGTAAACGCGGCCTCCCCATTGCGATGACAGAAGAGAAATTCGACGCTGGATCGATGAGCGGCCACGGAGCCAGCTGTGGAAGAGGAAGACGACGACGACCAACTTGGGAGTAGTGGCATGAGCGCGTTCGCGTGGTTGCGCCAAAGGGCGCCAACGTTCCAGCTGTGGAAGACGACGACGACGCTCGAGCCATTGCTGATGATGATAGTTTCTGCGTACATTCGACGGACGGACGAAGTCGGCTAGCTATAC
>NC_051163.1:160318889-160358763 GCF_013339745.2 Dermacentor silvarum | reverse complement strand
GACGCCGCCAGAAAGCAAGGACTGGCCGCCGTCAGAGGAAGTGAGGCCTGAGGGTTAGTCTCCCAACCCCCGCAGCCCCCAGACCCCATCATGGACACAATAAAGTTTTAAGTGCGACTGCACTTCTTAAGCGACCCCGAAAACTCTGCCGGCATCCGCGCTCCTCCTCCTCTCCCCTAGCAACGGCGCGAGGAGCGTCTGTAGCAACGGCGCAGCGACGTCACGCCCCACGTGACTGCGCGCGCTCCGCCCTCCGCTCCGTGGCTGCGCGCGCCCCGCGCCGGCTCCGCACTGCTCTCCGCGCCGTGACGTCACGGCGCGTTGTGCAGCTGGCGCCTCCGCGCCGTGGCTGCGCGCGCCGCGCCGGCTCCTCGCACCCTCTCCGCGCCGTGACGTCACGGCGCCATGCAGCTGGTGTGCCTCTCCCCCCGTTAGGTTTGCACTCACCCTCGGCCGCCGCCTCTCCCCTCGCGCTGACAGCTCCCTCCTCGCCCGGTAACAGCCCCTCGTGTGCGTACTCTCCACACCGCTCACCCCCTCTCCAACCGCCTGGCGTGTTTCGCTCCGCCGTCACGTGTTGTGTGTGTGGCGCCGGCGCGTCAGTCGTGCTCTCTCGCTGCCGTCTCCTTCGCTCGGCTCTGCAGTTTAAAGCCCCTATATTTATAAAAGTAGCGCCATCCACTTCCCTCTTCCTCCGTTCCACTATCGCGCTCGGCGCGACCAGCGCGATCGAGGCGCGATATCGACAGTGGCGCCGCCTGCGTCGGGCCTGCCGTGGCAGACGACAGCTAACGCGCTACCAGAGGAAATCCGAGGAAAACTTCGATCGCGCCCTGCGGAGACGTTTTTGAGGCGCGATTTTGCTTCGTCAGTCAGTAACTGGTCTTAATAATGCCGTTTTGGAAGTAGCAACGCGACGATGCGAGACGGCGCAAATATCAAGTGTGCAGCAAGCGTTTGCGCACGCCGGATGGTAAACAAAAAAAATGTCACAGTTTCGCCCTAAGGGCGAAGCAATGAATGCGATAGCAACACAGCAATGTCATACGAAGTAAGGTGAGCGGCTTTGGTAGCAACAACACGCAGAACTGTTGTCGACGCCATCGGCGTTTTGCCCGCGTTAGCTCAAAATGCGTGCGGCGTTGGTGACTGTTGCTGGAGCCTCTCATATAAATAGGCACTTGGTGCCGCAGCTAAACGTCGCGTCCCTTCCTTCCCCCTCCCCCACGGCCTCTCGCGCGTCTGAAGAAGGCGCGTTTGCTCTACATATATGGTGATTGTAAAGGAGGAAAGAGACGCCTACTTCTGCAGCCCTTAAGGAAGCACGGCGCAGAACGCGCGTTTGTTCTCCGCCGTGCGTTCACTCCCCGTGAAAGAGCGCGTCCCTCGCGCCCTTTCACTCGCACATACAGCGTTCGGCGGCGCGCGGCCACGATTTCATCTCCATTGACGTCATACGGAACCTCACGGCGACGCCGACGGCGACGGCGACGCCGACGGCAGAAATCTGCTTTTGAGTGTCCATATAATTGCTATCGCAATAAAAAGCCTTTTGCCCTCGCCTTGTCGGTTGCGGCAACTTAAGGCGCAGCAGCATGCCATCACAACGAAGTTCTTGTCCCTAACACGTTTGATCCGTTTGTGCGTACAGCACTTTCGTCGCACAGGCCCGAGAATGGCAGTCGGAGCGCGCTGGAAAGAAAAAAATATACAAAAGCGCGACGCGAACTTCCACGTGACACGGATTGCCCAATGGGGGAGCGGGGGAGGCTGGGGCGACAGGAGGCGGCTAAGAGAGGGCGAGGAGGAAGCGCCGGGGTGAGCGCGGTGGCGGCCAGATCTAAGAATGGCGCTACTTTTATAAATGTAGGGGTTTTACTGCAGTTTAGTCGCGCGCGCCCCCTCATAGCATCACCCCGTGCTTCGCACTTCCTCATACTCCCCTTCGGAGAAATGCGGGTTTTTATACCTGAGTCATCGAAGGTTCCAGAATAATCTCTGGTACGCGCGTGTCTTCCAGAAAGTTCTAGACAATTCGCGTCGCTCATACAATCAGATAACATAAGCGTCGGTGAAAACAGGCAACGGAAAGAAGCATCGATAACGTTCTAGAAACTTCCGATACAGGCGTGTCCTGCGCCGAGCGATAACGTTTAACATTTGTTAGCCGGTGGAAAGCGGCCATCGGCGAAAGATAAACATGTATACGTGTCAATAGACAGTTTTAGTTTAGCGTGGTTACCGGAATAGCGGGCGTACCGGAATAGCGGGATCGAAGTGCATTTGCGCAGAACGCTAACCCACCCATACCGTTTACCGTGCGCACGCTATTTCTCAGAGTTAACGTTACCGTGTTAGCGTGGTGTACGTATAGTGTACGTAAAACATGGCGGCGGTCCCGGTCGCCCGCTTCGAACTGAATTTGGCGTAGTTTTTGTAGAATTCACTTCGTTCGTAGCAAATGACTGCGTAAACGGCTTTTGCTTAGTTTCATGCCGCTTCGCCGGGAGAGTGTATGGCTAATCTTAAGGAATTTTCGAGATCGCTTGTCGTTTCGAACGCGCCTAAGCCTAACGAGAGAATTTTTTTTTGAGATGCGAGTGCCATCTGTCGCTAAAGTCGGAAGATAGGCGCGACGACGGCATATGGCCTCTGAGATTGGAGGATGTCGGAGGCTATGGTAGACAGCTTGTACTGCTTGTCTGTTTCGTTGCAGATCGACGGACATGTGAAGTAAAAATACAACGCGCTCCTGGCTTTCATTGCGCTGCCTATCGCACTTTCCGGACGCACACACACATAGAATTAGGTGCCCTGTGTATGCGAAATTCAAAGCGTAATGGAATAGCGTCCCGCACGTAAACTACGCTATCACGCTATACTAAAACTCTCTTTCTGCAAAGTTCGTTTGCGGAACGGTAACGCTATTTCCCGTAACCCCGCTATTACGCTAACGCTAAACTAAAACTGTCTAATATCATCGCGCAGTGTTCTTCCACCCGGGCGATGAATTGCTACTCCGCACACCAGTTCGCACTCCTAGCTTATGCGAAAAGTTTCAGTTTCGGTTCATAGGCCCATACAGAGTCTTGGAGCAGACTTCTCCCGTTAATTATCGCGTCCAACCTATTGTGGTTCCCACTGACCGCCGCTTTCGCGCTGCCGAGATTGTCCACGTCTCTCGCATGAAGCCTTTCACAAGGTGTTCGCCGTCCCTTTAAGTTGCGGCCAGGCTGGCCACTCGCACGCGGGGGAAATTAGTGTGGGCATTTCTTAGTCACTTTTTATCGGTCGCTCGAACAAGGCATGCCGTAACGTTTCTGTTTGTCTGCAGTGAGGGCAGCAGTGGGCGGGGGGGACAACCTAAGGGAATGTTACCACTATTGAACGGCTGCTTCAGACGCGGTGTAGGTAGGACTCTCGTTTTAGCTACATAAGTACCACAAGGTTTATCTCAAACTTTTCTTCAAACTAGTAATTTAAACTGCAAATATATATGTATATGTTGAAAATAAATTACTGCATTCCTAATCAAGCACATACATTTATTTCGAAGAATTGAAAACAAATGAGCAAAGTCTGATTTAAAGCTAATCATTACCCCTAATCACGCTTTCGTAGTATTGCCAGTTGTTTGTTTCAAGACCTTCCTTTTCTCTGTTCATTATACTTTTCTCTCATACATCGCAATTCCTGGCGCCCTTATCTTTTCTCACATGCAGACTTGTACGTATCTTAAGCACTGTGCTCAAGTTACTCTACCTTAAATAATTTTCAGAGTACTTTGGTATTTCGGAAATATTTTGAGAGAAGTATTTTTGCTGTAACAATATACTGCATCTGTACTCATTCTTTCAAATATTTAAAAAAAATGTAATCCATTTAGCAAGAGAGCACAAGACCAACTCACCAGGGGCGCACCGACGGGGGGTGATTCGGGGGTTGTAACCCCCCCCCCCCCTGAGGCCGACTTAACCCCCCCTTTTGTTTAACCTCTTTTCTTTCCTTACGCATTTGAGTACTGCAACAAAGATGTAAGACGCGCAATCGTCTGCACACTCGCAAAAAGCGCATTTTTTGACAATTTCCCTTGAAGAAATCGAAATTAGTGCTGTTTAGATGGTATTGGCAAACTGTCAACCCCCCCCCCCCCCCACCCTCCCTGGCCGAGATCCTGGGTGCGCTACTGCAACTCACCTGGGGGGCCACCCTTGCACGCGCAATGCTCTTTTAAACATCAGCAGACTGTAAAGCTGCGTAGACCCAAACTTATTCCACCAAGCGGCCAGGTCCCGCAAAGCGCGTACGTGCCGCGTGCCAGGAAAGAATTAGGCTACCCCGTAGGTATGTCCCCCCCCATCTCTTAACTGCTTTCCAGTTTTAGGGACGAAGCTCCTTAGGGCGTGGGTCTGTCCTTCCTCCGATCTAGTATGCAGCCACCTGTAGCTTTTTGAAGTGTTCACTAGATGGCGTTCCGCTTCCGGTTCCACTTCCGGTTTCACTTCCGGTTCCGGTTCCACTTCCGGTTCCACTTTGCGCGCGTTCGGTGCGAACGCGGGCAAAACGCCGACGGCGTCGACAACAGTTCTCCGCGTTGCTGGTGCTGCTGCATGTCCAAGTTTATACAGCTGTTAAAACTACCTTGAGTCGACCCCATGGCTGCTTCGCATACTACTCAGGGTTCCCCTACGGGAAGATGGTGTAATTTTCTCTCTCGTTCCCGACGCGCGCTCTCTTTATCTCTCGTCCGTAGCTGTGGTTTACCCGAATGACCCCCGGTGCTTCGCCCACTCATCATCATTCACATCGTGGATATGGTATGGTAAAACTTTATTATTGTACCTCGGAACGCGCGTCAGCACGTAGCGGGCCGCTCCCACGTCGGCACATGTGCTGTGATTTTTATTGCGATAGCAATTATATGGACACTCCAAAGCAGATTTCTGCCATCGGTGTCGCCGTCGTCGTCGCCATCGCCGTTGCCGTGAGGTTCCGTATGACGTCAGTGGAGATGAAATCGTCGCCGCGCTCCGAACGCTGTATGTGCGAGTGTAAGGGCGCGAGGGACGCGCGCTTTCACGGAGAGTGAACGCACGGCGATGAAAAAACGCGCGTTCTGCGCCGTGCTCCCTTAAGGGCTGCAGAAGTAGGCGTCTCTTTTCTCCTTTACAATCACCATATATGTAGAACAAACGCGCCTTCTTCCGACGCGCGAAAGGCCGTGGCGGGGAGGGGGGGGGAGGGGGAGGGAAGGGAGGCGACGTTTAGCTGCGGCATCAAGTGCCTATTTATATCGGAGGCTCCGGCAACAGTCACCAACGCCGTACGCATTTTGTGCGAACACGGGCAAAACGCCGACGGCGTCGACAACAGTTGTTGTTCTGCGTGTTGCCGGTGCTGCTGCATGTCCAAGGTTATACACATGATAAAGCTACTATCATTACTCCGTATAGCTCTCTACAAATTTGCTATCGCAATTGATGCTTCACCTTTCAGGTGAAACTGCGACAAGTTTTTTCTTTCCCCGTTTTCCCCTCCCCACACGTAGGCATATTTATGTTGTCCGTTTGCGGTGCAGGCCTAATATCTGCGGCTACAGAGGTCCCTGCCTCGTGATGGGCATGAGATCTCTTCCCAAGCATGGTCTCCACGCTGCTCTCAGCACAAGGTGCGGTTGTTCCTTCGAGTGGAGCAGATGATGGGTGAAAATTTGCTGGCGGAGCTAAGCGGCGACGCGGCAGCGTTAGCCCAGCATAGTAATCATAGGCAGTCCTGGACCAGATTGCTGCAATTTCGCCGCCGAAACTTCACTGCGCAGTGGGAATATTACCGACTGTGTGTCGCAAAAGCATACCCGGTTATTAAAGAAACTTTCATCCGTCATGTCAGAATGGTGGTAATAATATGCAGTGTCTGGTGGCGGCTACGGGATGTGGGAAATCGAGACAGTGTCGCAGTAAGAAGGGGAGATAACAGTTAGTTTTATATTGAATCTTTACAAAGATGGTGGTGACGGTATAGGCAGAACTCAATGAATTGGCGCCTAGTAATGTTAAGGCTGGTTAAAGCTATCGCAGCATAGCCATTAGGCTATCACCATCAAATTTTCTTTTTACAGCTTCCTTTTGTGAACGCGAAAGCCGGATATAGGGCACTAATCATCTAAGATGGTAGAGCTGTGAGGCTGCATACTTTTGCAGTCGTATGGGTTCCACGAACCCAGGTGTCGCTGAAATATGTGTCTACGAATGCCAGGTGACTAAGGCTCAAACCTTTAACTAACAGCTTTTAGTGGTTGCAGTGCAAATTAAGTATGAGAGAGCTAATCAACAAATCAACAAGCTTTAATACAAAGAAAGAAGCACCTGCAGGAGACAATATAGTTTCAGTTGCTCATATGCCAGTACTAGAATGAGTCAAAGAAAGCAACAATCGTATTGAAGTACCCTGCGCTTCATGAACTCTTCCTAATACACAATGTCGCCGTCCTGTCGAGTGCATCTGTGGAGCGCCTTTTCAGCAAAGGGAGCCACCTTTTTAAGAACAGACATAATTTATCCGACGAAAACGTCGAAAAGCCACTCATCTTGCAGGCCAATAAAGCTTTCAAGCAATACACCGTTCTGCTGTACTTCCTTTCGAATTTCACAAGAACATGTATCTTGAAAGCATCTTCAGAGTAGCGAAATACTTTTATTAACTATTTGGTATTTTACTCAAATAACTTGACTTATTCATCTATTTATTTTCACAATATTTAGAAGCAGGAGAGGGTTACAACATAAGTCATAACACAACAAGTAAACATCGAAAAATATACTGGGGGTCACAAAAAGTAGTAATTATAAAGTCAACAAAATACATGACGCGGGCAGTTGCAGCCAGTGGGAATTTCTGGGTAAGGCATTCCAATCACTAATTGTTCTCGGAAAAAATGAATATTTCAAAGAGTTAGTTCGTGCAAATATTTGAATAATACAATAGCTGTGTTTGTGGCGGAAAGGTGTCTTTAGTCATATAGTCATGCGGTTGTATCCTAAGCTTTCGGAAGAAAACTTGGCGAAAAACGTTTAGTCTGGTGGCCTTTCTTCAGTCGTTCCTGGTTCCAAGTTCACTGTTTGCAGCATACCAGTGGCATAATCGCGTCGTTTAAAGCGCTGATAAAGAAAGCGAGCGGCTAATCTTTTATTTGTTTTACTCTTTAATTACCTACAGATGTGCGTGGGCCCCAAGCGACATTGGAATATTCAAGCAAACGACTAATGTATGTTTCATAAGCGAATAATCGCAACAACCAAGTGGAATGTCCTAATTTACATTTTACATATCCTAGCTTTTTTACGGGCTGTGGGGGTTATGTTATTATCTATGTGACAGATGAGAAGTTAGAGTTATTCAGAAGTAATTAAAACTTGCTACATTTACAATTTGATTATCATGTATCCTGTACAAGTGTCCTAGCCTTCGGTATTCGTTTGTAATACACATATGCACTGTTTTGTCATAATTACTAAGCATATTACATGTACAACACCATTCTGCCAATCTATTCAAAGTTGTTTAAAAAAGATATGTCGCAGTTTCACCCGGAAGGCCAAGCAACAATTGCGATAGCAATTTAGTAACGGAGTACAGATAGTAGTTTTGTCCGCTGATAAACATGGACATGCAGCAGCACCAGCAACGCGCAGAACTGTTGTCGACGCCATCGGCGTTTTGCCTGCGTTCACACGGAACGCGCGCGGCGTTGGTGACTGTTGTCGGTGCCTCTGGGGGCGGCTCGAAGGTTTTCGACGAGATCAGAACGGGACACTCGTCGAGCTGCGTCGGAAATCTTACCCACCTCCTAGCGTCGCAACGTTTTAGATGCGAAGAATCTTATGGTCAGGGCTATGTCACTCCCTCCCTCCCACCATCCATCCATCCATTCATCCACCGTGCGGCGTCCACACCCCTACTGCGCATGTGTATCCTCCTCCACCTTCTCTCCTTGTCTCGTCTCCTCTCCTCTCGGCATTCCTCCTCTCCTCTCCGGATTGCGCAACGAATGGCAACACTTGCGGCTCCGCGCGCGATAATGCGAAGCAGCTTAGGTTAGAGGCGCGACGGTAGGCGCTGCATACTCCGCTGGGGGGCGCCACTGTAGCTCGCGGTATAATGACGCGCGCGCGCCCCGCTCCTCTCATTCTCCCTCCGCAACGCCACGATGTGTGCCATGGACAGCGCCAGCGTGAACGCCAGTGTCAGCGCCGTGGACAGCGCCGCGGACAAAAGGGCTCGAGCAACACCACCTAGACTTTTAAGGCCTCTCGACGACTGCCGCTCCGACGCGTGACGTCACCGCACTACGACGGCGGGAGCACACGCCGCCGCGACCGGCGAGGCAGCACCCCCTGGTGGTCGCTGCAATCGTTCTCTCACCGGCGCTTCCCGCGCCGTTTCAAACCGCATCAATACAGAGTACTCAGAGGCGCACTTTCGCATAAGAAACACGATAACTATTTTGACTAATACACAAGACGCAAAATCCATCTTGCACAGTGCGAGAACTTTTATTTCTATTCCTGCTAATGCACAATTTAAAAATTATTATCGGGAAGCTTTTTTTAAATATTAATTTTAAAATAGTAATGTGAGATGAGACATCGCCATGGCTGTGGACATCGCCATCGTCAAGTTTGCACATGTTCTTTGCGTTCGTTACATATACCGTGTGCGTTGCACGTGTTTCTTCGTCGTTTCTTTGCCATTTACTGAAGTTTAGCTCCGGCGGCGAATTCTTGGATGGATATCGAGTGAAACATCCTTAAAAGCAACATGTGCGTGTGACATTTCCTGGGCTATTTGTGAAAATGCCAGGTCACTGTTGTGTTCCCGGCTGCCGCGGGAACTACGACGGGGAGAAGGCTGTGCGCGGGTTCACTTTCCCGGCTGACACTGACAGAAGAAGGCAATGGTTAAAAGCCATTCCACGTGCTGATTTCGTACACGGAAAGCGCTCAGTGGTAAGTTACAAAATCGTGACATTTATTCCACGATCTGTAAACGTTGACATGCTGCGCGACGCCAGTTTTCAGTATCTTGTGTTCACTGTTTCACTCGTCATGTTAGCTCTCCTAAATATGCCAACTTATTTCCGTTTTGTGTCCAGGTCTGCGAACGGCACTTCCGAGCGTCAGACATTCGGACTTCTTCTAGTTATGTGGACTCGAAAACAGGCAAGGTCGTCGAGGCAAAATTGAAGATTGCTCGCCTTAGCCCCGACGCCGTTCCTTGTGTTTTCCCGAACTGTCCCGCGTACCTCTCCGCACCCGCTACAGCCACGTCTCGAGAGGCACCTGATGAAAAGAGGATGCGCCTTGAAGCAGCTTCCTTGCGGGAAGCCATCGCCGCATCACTTCAGACCTACGAGGAGGAAGAGTCAGGAAACAATATCGACACTTTCCAGACTCTGTTGGAGCGAGTTTCGGAAATCAAGCTTTCCAGCTTCTGGAATGTTATTTCTCGACCCACCTGCGTGGTTTTTTTCGGTCTTGCTTCTGTTGATACCCCTTCTATTTTTCTGTCGATCACGATCTCACAGGACCTCACTGTGAAAGTTTATTGCCGAGATGTGCAGCTCACTACAACTGATGGCATAGATACCATCCCTGTGAAAATTAATGATATGCGCCTCTTGACCCGCCTGCTAGATGATGTTGAGGCCTTAGATCACAAGATTTTGCCTAAGGAAGAGGAGAGAATTAAGCGTATACTGACGTTGACACTTTCTCTTCTTCAAGATGCCTCAAATTGCGAGCTGTCGAATGTTGAGCAACTGAATGCTGTCCGATTTCTCAAAGAGCAAGTTGCTCTTCTCCTTGTGAAGCACTGCAACTCATTGCGGTATTCTCCAGAGTTGCTAGTGTTTTCGAGCATTTTATATACAGTTTCTCCGCATGCCTACAGGTTTCTCCGCAGTTCTGGAAACATTAGGCTACCACATCAGTCAACAATACGTCGTATATGCGATTCCTACAAAGTAAGCCCGACACACGAGCAGCAAGGGGCTTCATTCCTATCCTACGCAAAGAAGCTTGCCACTACGATGAAGGAACATGAGAAAATTGTCGTTCTCATGATGGACGAAATCCACTTGCAGCCTTATTTTGATTATAAGGGAGGCGTAATTGTTGGTGCAGCATGTAATAGCTCAAATGCAGCGAAGACAGCTCACGTGTTCATGATGCAAAGCTTGCTTTCATCTCAGAAAAATGTAGTGCACATACTTCCGGTAGAGCGTATCAGCGCACAGCAGCTTCATAATATTTTGCACAGCATTATTACTGAGCTGGAGAATGTCGGTTTACGTATCATTGCAGTGATAAGTGACAACAACTCCATCAACCGTAAGACAATGTCACTTTTTGGGGCGCCCTGCAAACTTCAAAGTGTATATAGACACCCTGCAGACTCTGAACGCCCACTTTTTTTTCTAATTGACCCTGTACACTTATTGAAGTGTGTGAGAAACAATTGGATCAATCAGCGAAATGCTGGAACGTGCATGTTCTTTCCTAGCCCCACAGGACCTAGCGAAAAACCACCTATACTCACAGCTTCATTTAAAACTCTTCGAGAGCTTCACTCAAAAGAACAGAGTCAGCTGATTAAGTCTGCACCAACGCTTACAAGAAAAGCTCTTAATCCATCGAACATTGAGCGCCAAAATGTCATGCTTGCGCTAAAAATTTTCAACCCTTCTACAGCGGCAGCTCTTCGGACATGTGGGCCCAGACTTCAGTTCGAGCATGTGGTTGGAACTGCAGAGCTTTTAGAAATAATAACAAAGTGGTGGAGCATTGTAAAGACATGCAACAAGGGCATTCGGCTTCGTGACGAGCTGCAGTCACCTATTACATCAGTAACAAGTCCCTAGGTCCAGTTTTTGTTGAGTGTAGTGAAGTGGCTAGATCTGTGGCAGTCACTCAAGTTTGACACAGGCATACTTACAAGGGAGACGCACAGTGCCCTCCGTCTCACGACAGACACCTTAGTAAAAGTGACAAAATATTGCTTAGAGGAAATGCACTCTGACTATGTGCTGTTAGGAAAGTTTCAGACCGATTGTTTGGAAGAGAGGTTTGGCAAGTACCGCCAACTCGCTGGTGCGCAATACCACATATCCATAAGACAAGTGTATGAGTCTGAGCGAAAACTTCGTTTGCAAAATATTCTGGAGCTCCCAGAAATGGAAACTGCAACAGCTGCAGTGGCAGTAAACGATGATGTGCTCGACAAGTTTGACATTGAGGTTGCAGACGATGACTATCAGAAGAAGGCACCGAATCTCCATGCAACCACCTACGTTGCTGGTTACTGTGCCCATGCTGCGTTCAAAAAACTTTCATGCATGTCTTGCAAAGGAAATTTGATGCTAGAAGACAACATTGAGGTTGAAGGTGGGGAATTAGTGCAGGCCATGACCCGTGGCGGTCTCAAGTTTCCTCAGCCTGCAATAACAAACGCTGTTCTTACAGCAGAAATAGTTCTGGACAAACTGAGGAGCGAACAGTATGCAACACAATTTCATGCACTGCCAAATCAAAAGGAGGCTCTTTTGGCACTCACACATGATTTAATAATTGACAGCATTGATTTCGATGTGTGTGAGAATGGACACACCCCGCGAGTGGTGATGCACCACGTCCTATGTGCAGCAGCTAACACGTTATTAAGTAACTTTTGCAAAAGAAAAAATGATCAACTTGTAGCTGAAAAGGCCGCGAAAGAAAAAGAGCGAAAACTGAAGACTCTGAAAAACTAACTGCTCCACGCACTTGCGACTGCTTTCTTGCATTATTCAATGTCAGTGCTTCGTTTTGCTTGCTTGCTTGTGACTGTATTCATTGGTTACTGGTGGATGTTAGTTCCGAAACCGGTTTTCGTGTTGTATTTCTGTACACAGTGTATTTTCTTGTGCCTGCGGAGCATCTTTAAGTTGTGTTGGCTTAATGCAATGTCAGCTTTTGTGGCGAAACAGCTTTGATGAACTGCTCACTTCTCATGTTTCTCTCCTGAAAATAAAATATGACTTCTGAAAGTCTCTTTCATTCAGCATTTAAAATAGAAAATGTTTGAAACGTAGCTTCACAAATATGCATATTGATACATAATAAAATCAGTAACGGTATGTCGAAAGGTAAGGGGTGCACCTTCGCGCAAACGAGGACGAAAAAAATCAGGCTTTTTGCAAGAAAAATATGGTTCCCAAAAAAGAATAATTGTTTCAAAGCGGCATTCTCAGCTCGCTGAACTGTATAGGAAAGCCAAGGGGTCGCGGAAGCCGTACGTCCAGCGCCGTCGTGGTAGGGTGACGTCACTGAGCCGTGGAGAGGCCTTAAAGTCTAGGTGGTGTTGGCTCGAGCCGCGGCCACGAAACGGCAGCGGCGACAGGCCGATCCCGCACTTCGGGCTCGCGAAGCCGGTAGCTACGTACCTCAACCTAACGGAAACGTCGAACTGAAAACTAATGGCAACTTGAGTCGACCCCCTGGCTGCTTCGCATACTACTCAGGATACCCTACGGGAAGATGGTGTAATTTTTTTTATATTGACACGTACGAAAGCCGACGCGTTTCGCCGCTGATCAGATTTTCGACGATCGCCGACTGTGTTCGCCGCTATCGTTGTGCTTTGAGTGTACCTTGCTTTTGTGGGCACAGGTTCGCCCAATAAACAACCAGTTTCGTCATACACAGTTTTACGACTGTTTTCTTCAGCGTCACTACTACGTGACATCTGGTGGAGGTGCTAGTGCGTTCATGCAGCGAACGCCCCCGCAAAGCCGCGATCCAAGCCCGAAACCGGAAGACAACGGCAACGTCACCAAGGACCAGCGAGCTAGCCGTAGGCAGCAAGGACTTCTGCCGAAGTACGGACTTCTTCCCGAGAAGACCACAGCGATCATGGGCAAGTCAACGACCCCAATGGCAGCCCCAGCGTCCCCCATCCTGCTGCAACAACCTCGGGAGCCACCGACCTTCCGTGGATCATCGGCTGAAGACCCTGAAACCTGGCTGGAGACATACGAGCGGACCGCGACGTTCAACAAATGGAGCGACGACGACAAGCTGCGCCATGTCTATTTTTCGTTGGATGACGCTGCTCGGACCTGGATTGAGAACAGAGACACCACCCTGGTTACGCGGGACCTTTCTCGTGAAAACTTCGTGAGGACCTTCACTAGTGTCGTACGAAAGGAGAGGGCAGAGGTTCTCTTAGAAACCAGAGTGCAATTGCCGAACGAGAACATCGCGATCTTCACGGAGGAGATGACTCGCCTTTTCCGCCACGCCGACCCCGACATGTCTGAAGAAAAGAAAGTTCGGTTCTTGATGCGGGGTGTCAAAGAGCAACTATTCGCCGGATTGATGCGCAACCCGCCCAAGACTGTCGCCGAATTTCTTTCCGAGGCTACAATAATCGAGAAGACGCTTGAAATGCGCGTCAGGCAATACAACCGCCGTGCCCTGACCAACTGCGCCGACGCTCAAGCGCTAGGCGCCGACGACCTGCGCGAGACCATCAGAGCGGTCGTTCGCGAGGAGCTGCATAAGCTCTTTCTCAGGTCGCAGCCTCACGTGGCATCTATCGCCGACTTCGTCAAGACGAAGTTCAGCGCTCACTTGGAGTTCCCGATGTGCAGCCACCATCGCCGCAACCCCAGCCGGAAGCGCTGACCTACGACGCCGTCGCCCGTCGTCAAGGCCCCCCTCCGCGCTCGCGCCAGAGCCCCGTAACGCCGCAGTTCCGTCGTCCACCGCCGCCGCCGCCAGCACGCCCGCCCGTCGCCTAGCACAGCTAACAGAGGAAGACGGACATTTGGCGCGGCCCCGACCACCGCCCGCTCTGCGATCACTGCGGGGAAGCCGGCCATGTCTACCGCCGGTGCCCATACCGCGAGATGGGCCTACGAGCGTTCCCGGTCAACGCGCCGCGTCCCGATCGAGGTGAATGACCGCGCGACATCGCCGACTACCTCGCCGGAGCCCAGTGGCCACCACCACGATCCTCACGCTCGCCGTCACCAGGCCGCTACATCTCGCCGCATCGCCGTCAGTACAACGGTCCCACCCGGGGCCGATCTCCCAGCCCCAACCCGGGAAACTAAAGGCAGAAACCGATGGAGGTGCGGTTGCTGTACGACGCAATGCCGAAGATCCTCCGACGCCGCCGACGACGACGATTCGCGATTCATCGCGACGAGATATCAGCACGCCGCCTAGCAACAGCCTTGACCGCACTTCGCCGCTGAAAGAAGACCTTCCGACGCGACCTAGCAGAAGCAGAGCAAGCCGACGCAGCCGTGATCCGACGCCACGAATTAAGCGCAACGCCAGACGCCGGTCTACCGATCTAGACGTGCACATCGATGGCCATAACGTCACCGCTCTCGTCGACACTGGAGCCGACTATTCCGTCTTCAGTGGCCCGTTCGCCGCCAAGTTGAAGAAGGTGAAAACAGCCTGGCAAGGACCCGATATCCGGACAGCGGGAGGCCACCTAATAACGCCGACAGGAATCTGCACAGCGCGAGTCACGGTAAACAACCGCACTTACCCGGCGAGCTTCGTAATCCTGCACCACTGCTCCAGGGATGTCATCCTAGACATGGACTTTCTAAATCAACACGGTGCAGTCATCGACTTAAGGTCCAAGTCGATAACGCTTTCAACGCACAATGCGATACCACCGGATACAAGCATAAGTTACCATGCCTTGAATGTGCTTGAAGAACAAGTCACCGTTCCGCCTCGCTCCAGCGTAATCATTTCCGTCGGTACCGAAGTGCCTGCAGACATGGAGGGCGTCATCGAGGGCGATCATCACTTACTGCTCGATCGTGAAATTTGCGTCGCTAGAGGCATAGCTGAGCTACGTGAAGGGAAAGCAAGAGTGATGCTCACGAACTTCAACGACGAATACAAGCACATTAACAAAGGCACAACGGTCGCCTACATCGACGAAATAGTACAAGCGAGCAGTGCTTTCGCCTTCACGGATTCCAGTGCACCTGCAACGATGACTATAGTACCTGAACCAACTTTCGACGTCAATCAGAACCTTCCTAGGCATAAGAAAGAACAACTAAAGGCTCTACTCCTGCAATACGAGGACTGCTTCTCGTCGTCGTCAAAAGTTCGACAAACCCCTGTCGCCAAGCACAGCATCATAGCCGACGAAAATGTCCGGCCACTCCGTCAGAGCCGGTACCGAGTTTTGGCGCGCGAACGCGAGGCCATAAGGCAACAAGTCGACGAAATGCTACGCGACGACATCATCCAGCCGTCCAAGAGTCCGTGGGCGTCCCCCGTGGTGTTAGTGAAGAAGAAGGATGGAACCCTACGTTTCTGCGTCGATTATCGTCACCTCAACAAAATCACGAAGAAGGACGTATACCCCCTCCCAAGAATTGACGACGCCTTGGATCGACACTACAACGCAAAGTATTATTTGTCGATGGACCTCAAAACCGGCTACTGGCAAATCGAAGTCGACGAGAGGGACCGGGAGAAGACTGCGTTTATAACACCAGACGGACTGTTCGAGTTCAAGGTCATGCCGTTTGGTCTTTGCTCGGCGCCTGCCACTTTCCAACGTGTCATGGATACAGTACTGGCACGCTTGAAGTAGCAGACTTGCCTCGTCTATTTGGACGACGTCGTTGTGTTTGCCTCAAGCTTCGAGGAACACCTCCGGCGCCTTGAAACAGTTCTTCAAGCAATCAAGACCTCCGGACTCACGTTGAAGCCAGAAAAGTGCCGCTTCGCATATGAGGAGCTCTTGTTTGTGGGCCACGTCATCAACAAGTCTGGAGTGCGCCCCGACCCTCAGAAAACTGCGGCCATCTCCAACTTTCCTCCGCCCGCTGACTAGAAGGCAGTGCGTAGATTTCTTGGACTGTGCGCCTATTACAGGCGCTTCGTCAAGAATTTTTCACGGATCGCTGAGCCACTGACGTATCTCACGAAGGCCGACGTCGAGTTCAAGTGGCAGACGCCGCAAGTCGAAGCATTTGAAGAACTGAAGCGACGCCTGCAATCGCCGCCAATACTTGCGCATTTTGACGAAAATGCCGATACCGAAGTACACACCGACGCAAGCAGCGTAGGACTCGGCGCCGTGCTTGTGCAGAGGACTGACGGACTAGAAAGGGTTGTAAGTTACGCTAACCGGTCGCTATCGAAGGCGGAAGCAAATTATTCCACAACAGAAAAGGAGTGCCTCGCCATCATCTGGGCTACATCAAAGTTTCGCCCCTACCTCTATGGCAGGCCTTTTAAAGTTGTGAGCGACCACCACGCCTTGTGTTGGCTAGCTAACTTGAAGGATCCTTCAGGTCGCCTCGCACGATGGAGCCTGAGACTTCAAGCATTCGACATCACCGTCGTTTACAAATCCGGGCGAAGCACTCTGACGCCGATTGTTTGTCTCGCGCCCCCGTCGAACCGCCGCCACAAGACGACCAGGATGACGACAGTTTCTTGGGACCCATCAGTGCCGACGAATTCGCCGAACAAAAGCGAGCCTACCCGGAACTAAGGAGCCTTGTAGACTACCTGGAAGGCAAGACCGTCATTGTGCCGAAGGTGTTCAGGCGAGGATTGGCGTCGTTCTTCTTGCAAAACGGCATTCTCCTAAAGAAGAACTTCTCGCCTCTCCGAGCCAACTACCTCCTCGTAGTACCCTCAGCATTGCGTCCAGAGGTTCTGCAAGCTCTCCATGACGACCCAACGGCTGGACATCTTGGTTTTTCCCGCACTCTCGCGAGGATACAAGAAAAATACTACTGGCCTCGCCTCTCTGCCGACGTCGCCCATTACGTAAGGACATGCCGAGACTGTCAGCGACGCAAAACACCGCCGACAAGGCCAGCCGGACTTCTACAGCCAATCGAGCCACCTCGCCGACCGTTCCAGCAGATCGGGATGGACTTACTGGGGCCTTTTCCGACGTCGACTTCCGGGAATAAACGGATCGTCGTCGCTACGGACTACCTCACCCGCTACGCCGAAACAAAAGCCTTGCCCAAAGGCAGTGACGCCGAGGTAGCCCGATTCTTCGTTGAGAACATCCTCCTGCTGACAGAGGTCCTCATCACTGGCAGAGGCACGGCCTTTACGGCAGAACTAACTCAAGCCATCCTGCGATACAGCCAGACAAGCCATCGCCGCACCACCGCCTGCCACCCGCAGACGAATGGCCTCACCGAGCGCCTAAATAAGACCATCGCCGACATGCTGGCAATGTACGTCGACGTCGAACACAAGACGTGGGATGCCATCCTTCCGTACGTGACCTTCGCATACAACACGGCCGTGCAAGAAACGACGCACATGGCGCCGTTCAACCTGGTCTACGGCAGGAACCCAGCAACGACGCTTGACGCCATACTACCGGACGTCGCTGACGAAGAAAATCTCGACGTTGCCACTTATTTGCAGCGTGCCGAAGAGGGTCGACAGCTCGCCCGCCTGCGCATCAAGAACCAGCAGAGGACCGACAGCCGACACTACAATCTTCGACGACGCTACGTCGAGTACCAGCCCGGCGACCGTGTTTGGGTCTGGACTCCGATACGCCGACGAGGACTTAGCGAGAAACTGTTGCGTCGCTATTTCGGACCATATAAGATAATCCGACGTATTGGCGCACTGGACTATGAGGTCGTACCAGACGGCATTTCGCAATCACAGCGGCGCCGGGCACGACCCGAAGTCATCCATGTGGTGCGTCTTAAACCTTTCTACGCCCGCTGACGACGTTAGGTACTTTGTTACTTCGTTATTGATTTTTTTTTTGGTTTGTTTATTGCGCGTGGTTTTGTTTTCGCTTTCGTGTTCTTAGCATCGGGACGATGCTTTTTAAGGGGAGGGTATTGACACGTATACATGTTTATCTTTCACCGGTGGCCGCTTTCCACCGGCTAACAGGTGTTGAACGTTATCGCTCGGCGCAGGACGCGCCTGCATCGGAAGCTTCTCGAACGTTATCGATGCTTCTATCCTTCGTCTGTGGTCACTGACGCTCATGTAATCTGATTGTATGAGCGACGCGAATTGTCTAGAACTTTCTGGAAGACACGCGGGCATCAGGGATTAATCTGGAACCTTCGATGACTCAGGTATAAAAGCCGACGCGTTTCGCCGCTGATCAGATTTTCGACGATCGCCGACTGTGTTCGCCGCTATCGTTGTGCTTTGAGTGTACCTTGCTTTTGTGGGCACAGGTTCGCCCAATAAACAACCAGTTTCGTCGTACACAGTTTTACGACTGTTCTCTTCAGCGTCACTACTACGTGACAATATGCGATTCCTACAAAGTAAGCCCGACACACGAGCAGCAAAGGGCTTTATTCCTATCCTATGCAAAGAAGCTTGCCACTACGATGAAGGAACATGAGAAAATTGTCGTTGTCATGATGAACGAAATCCACTTGCAGCCTTATTTTGATTATAAGGGAGGCGTAATTGTTGGTGCAGCATGTAATAGCTCAAATGCAGCGAAGACAGCTCACGTGTTCATGATGCAAAGCTTGCTTTGATCTCAGAAAAATGTAGTGCACATACTGCGGGTAGAGCGTATCAGCGCACAGCAGCTTCATACCATTCTGCACAGCATTGTTACTGAGCTGGAGAATGTCGATTTACGTATCATTGCAGTTATAAGCGACAACAACTCCATCAACCGTAAGACAATGTCACTTTTTGGGGCGCCCTGCAAACTTCAAAGTGTATATAGACACCCTGCAGACTCTGAACGCCCACTTTTTTTTTTCTAATTGACCCTGTACACTTATTTAAGTGTGTGAGAAACAATTGGATCAATCAGCGTAATGCTGGAACGTGCATGTTCTTTCCTAATCCCACAGGACCTAGCGAAAAACCACCTATACTCACAGCTTCATTTAAAACTCTTCGAGAGCTTCACTCAAAACAACAGTCAGCCTGATTAAGTCTGCACCAACGCTTACAACAAAAGCTCTTAATCCATCGAACATTGAGCGCCAAAATGTCATGCTTGCGCTAAAATTTTTCAACCTCTCTACAGCGGCGGCTCTTCGGACATGTGGGCCCAGACTTCAGCTCGAGCATGTGGTTGGAACTGCAGAGTTTTTAGAAATAATAAAGTGGTGGAGCATTCTGAATGTAAAGACATGCAACAAGGGCATTCGGCTTCGTGACGAGCTGCAGTCACTGATTACATCAGTAACAAGTCCTCAGGTCCAGTTTTTGTTGAGTCTAGTGAAATGGCTAGATCTGTGGCAGTCTCTCAAGTTTGACACAGGCATACTTACAAGGGAGACGCACAGTGCCCTCCGTCTCACGACATGCACCTTAGTAAAAGCGACTAAATATTGCTTAGAGGAAATGCACTTTGACTATGTGCTGTTAGGAAAGTTTCAGACCGATTGTTTGGAAGAGAGGTTTGGCAAGTATCGCCAACTCGCTGGTGCGCAATACCACATATCCATACGACAAGTGTATGAGTCTGAGCGAAAACTTCGTCTGCAAACTATTCTGGAGCTCCCAGAAATGGAAACTCCAACAGCTGCAGTGGCAGTAAAAGATGATGTGCTCGACAACTTTGACATTGAGGTTGCGGACGATGACTATCAGAAGAAGGCACCAAATCTCCATGCAACCACCTACGTTGCTGGTTACTGTGCCCATGCTGCGTTCAAAAAACTTTCATGCATGTCTTGCAAAGGAAATTTGATGCTAGAAGACAACATTGAGGTTGAACGTGGGGAATTAGTGCAGGCCATGACCCGTGGCGGTCTCAAGTTTCCTCAGCCTGCAATAACAAACGCTGTTCTTACAGCAGAAATAGTTCTGGACAAACTGAGGAGCGAACAGCATGCAACACAATTTCATGCACTGCCGAATCAAAAGGAGGCACTTTTGGCACTCACACATGATTTATTATTCACAGCATTGATTTCGATGTGTGTGAGAATGGACACACCCCGCGAGTGGTGATGCACCACGTCCTATGTGCAGCAGCTAACACGTTATGAAGTAACTTTTGCAAAAGAAAAAATGATCAACTTGTAGCTGAAAAGGCCGCGAAAGAAAAAGAGCGAAAACTGCAGACTCTGAAAAACTAACCGCTCCACGCACTTGCGACTGATTTCTTTCATTATTCAAAATCAGTGCTTCGTTTTGCTTGCTTGCTTGTGACTTGTTTGCTTGTGACTGTATTCATTGGTTACTGGTGGATGTTAGCTCCGAAACCGGTTTGCGTGTTGTATTTCTGTACACAGTGTATTTTCTTGTGCCTGCGGAGCAGCTTTAAGTTGTGTTGGCTTATTGCAATGTCAGCTTTTGTGGCGAAACAGCTTTCATTAACTGCTGACTTCTCATGTTTCTCTCCTGAAAATAAAATATGACTTCTGAAAGTCTCTTTCATTCAGTATTTCAAATAGAAAATGTTTGAAACGTAGCTTCACGAATCTGCATATTGATACATAATCAAATGAGTAACGGTATGTCAAAGGTAAGGGGTACACCTTCGCGCAAACGAGGACGAAAAAAATCAGGCTTTTTGCAAGAAAAATATGGTTCCCAAAAAAGAATAATTGTTTCCAAGCGGCATTCTCAGCTCGCTGAACTGTTGGGAAAGCCAAGTGGTCGCGGAAGCCGAACGTCCAGCGCCGTCGTGGTAGGGTGACGTCACTGAGCCGTGGAGAGGCCTTAAAGGTCTAGGTGGTGTTGCCCCAGCTCAAATGGCAGCTTCTCCGCCTAACCCTCCCGAGATCATGCAGCCTGCAGCACCTCGAGAACATCCAACGCAGTCAGAAGTGACGCCGCAGGAAACGATGACACAGACTCGCAGCGGTCGTATAGTGAGACCACCGCGGTGGTTGGACTTGTAGGGACCTGTCCCATAAAAGGTGAAAAGGAGGGATGTAGAGGTCACCACCTGTGTGCCTTGTGCAAGTAGGCATAAGGTGGCGCTACAAAGACCTTGCATAAAAGGTGCTTTGGGAGAGTAGGAATAAAGTTTTGTTTTTGGTTTCCGCTTGCCAGTAGTCCGCCTCGTCCCTCGGCTCCTGTGCTGAACAAGTACAAGTAATTTCCCGTATGTTGTCCTTGGTGATATTGTTGGCTTCTTATGAAATTGTTACGGGGAGAATATATATATATACAATGGAGATATTTACAAGGTAAGGCGCACAACGCTACAGCAATCGTTCAGGAGAGCGCGTGCACACCAGAAAGCCACGCCGTCGTCGTCGTTATCGTCCAAGCACCGACCACAGGATCGCCACTTGTGACATTACCCGCCGGCGGCAGAAGCACCGTGCCGGTGTAATTAGGGCCCGGGCCGAGAGTGGTACGGTTTAAGGCGCGAGACATGGACTATGTCATTCGCGATTGTTGCAGAGGCCGACTTGGGATTTAGCGGAGCGATTTCATAGGTCACATTAGTGACGTTGCGTACGACGCCGTAAGGGCCAGCATAACGGGAGAGTTTTTCGCATAGGCCAAAGCGACGTGACGGGAACCACAGCAAGACGAGCGATCCTGGAGAGAAGTTCACCTCCCGGTGTCGGCGGTCAAAGACATTTTTGATTGACCTGTGAAGCCGACAAGTGATCGCGGGCAACCTGACGGGCGATGTCAGCACGGGCAAGAGCATCATGAGCATAGGAAGAGGATGTGTCTGCGTGAGGATGAAGTATGGTGTCCATAGGCAATGGTGGGTCGTAGCCAAACAGTAGATAAAAACGTGAGTAACCAGCTGTGCCGTGACGAGAAGAGTTGTAGGCGAAGGTCACAAAAGGCAAGTTAATGTCCCAGTCTCGGTGGTCCTCAGACACGTACATAGCAAGCATATCTGTGAGAGTACGGTTGAGGCGTTCAGTAAGGCCGTTTGTCTGTGGATGGTACGCAGTGGTGAACTTGTGATTGGTCTTGCAAGAACGAAGAACGTCTTCGACTACTTTGACAGGAAGCAGCGGCCGCGCTCCGTGATTAACTCACGAGGAGCACCGTGGCGCAGGATGACGTTGTGAAGAAGGAAATCGGCTACATCAGTAGCACAGCTGGTGGGAAGTGCTCGTGCAACAGCGTACCGCGTTGCGCAGTCAGTAGCGACTGCAACCCATCTATTGCCAGTGGTTGACATGGGAAAAGGCCCTAGAAGATCGAGTCCCAACGGGCAAAAATGGTTCATCAGGGATATCGAGGGGCTGAAGGCTGCCAGCAGGCAGTAGGGCAGGAGTCTTGCGTCGCTGGCAGAGGTCACAAGCCGCAACGTACTGTTGCACAGAACGGTAGAGACCAGGCCAAAAGAAGCGCCCACGGATGCGATCATACGTGCGTGACACGCCTAGGTGTCGGGCCGCCGGTACATTGTGAAGCTGGCGCAAAACAGTAGAGCGAAGATGCGCGGGAACAACAAGCAAGAGCTCAGCGCCGTCAGGCCCGGTGTTGTAGCTGTGTAAGGTGTCGTTGTGGAGCACAAACATACGTAGGGAACGGTCAGGGTGTGGTGAGTTGAGACCGTCTATAATAGGCCGCAAAGATGAGTCGCGGCGCTGTTCGTCAGCTATGTGGACGAAGTCTGTAATGGCCCGAACAAAGGTGTCAGGTTCATCTTCCAGTGTATCAGGGGGATCGACCGGGTATCGTGACAAGCAGTCAGCGTCTTGGTGAAGCCGTCCAGATTTGTAGAAAACAGAAAATGAGTACTCTTGCAAGCGGAGTGCCCAACGGCCAAGGCGACCAGTGGGGTCCTTGAGCGAGGAAAGCCAGCAAAGCGCATGGTGGTCTGTAATAACTGAATAGTGCCTGCCATACACGTACGGGTGGAATTTTGCGATGGCCCAGACGAGAGCTAAGCACTCGCGTTCTGTGATCGAGTAATTTTGCTCCGACCGCAACAGACGACCACGGTCACAACAGATGACCATAGGCGACCACGCGGCGGAGGCCGTGCTGCTATTGTGCAAGGACGGCGCCTATACCGTGGCCACTGGCGTCGGTACGAACGTCCGTGCTGGCTGACGGGTCGAAATGTGCTAGAACAGATGGGTTCGTTAGGATGGCAACGAGCGATGAAAAGGCGTCCGCGTGGTCACTACTCCAAGTGAAAACGACGTCCTTCTTGAGTAGGCCAGTTAGAGGGCGGGCAACTTCCGCGAAGTTCTGGACAAAACGACGGAAGTGCGAGCACAGGCCAAGGAAACTGCGGACGTCCTTGGCCGACCGTGCAGTAGGGAACTAACCGCGCGTACTTTGTCAGGGTCTGGCTGCACGCCTGCAGCTTCAACAAGGTGGCCGAGTACGCATATTTGACGGTGCCCAAAGCGACATTTCGACGAGTTAAGCTCAAGACGAGCGCGGCGAAAAACATCAAGGATGGTGGACAGGCGAGTGAGATTGTTTTCAAACGTAGTCGAAAAAACGATGACATCGTCCAGGTAGCAAAGGCATATTGACCACTTGATGCCTGGAAGAAGAGAGTCCATCATGCGCTCGAAAGTAGCAGGGGCGTTACATAGGCCAAAAGACATCACTTTAAATTGGTAGAGGCCATCAGGAGTCACGAAGGCGGTCTTGTCGCGGTCTTGGTCGTCCACAGCGATTTGCCAATATCCTGAGCGCAGGTCGATGGAAGAGAAATATCTGGCGCCGTGCAAGCAGTCCAGTGCGTCATCAATACGCGGGAGAGAATACAAATCATTCTTGGTAATCTGGTTGAGGTGGCGGTAGTCTACACAAAATCTCCAGCTATTGTCCTTCTTTTTCACAAGTACGACGGGAGAGGGCCAAGGACTGCATGAGGGTTCAATGATGATTTTGCCCAGCATTTTCTCCACTTCCTGTTGGATTTCAAGACGCTCCGGAGCTGACACACGGTAAGGCCGTCGGTGAATAGGACTCTCATCGTCGGTATGAATGCGATGGGTGACGATGGAAGTCTGGCCCAAAGGACGGTCGCCAAAGTCAAAGATATCCTGCTAGGAAACCAGCACGCGGCGAAGGGCAGCGGATTGTGCCGGAGCGAAGTCTCCTGATATCATGCGGGCGAAGTGGTCGCAAGACGGACCTGACTGCGATGACGGCGGTGAAAAATCCAGTGGAGGTTCTGTGGTCAGGGCAGAAACCGTGTGGCCGGCCAATGGGGTTAGATGAGCGAGTGATATGCCGCGAAGAAGAACTTGCGTCGAGTAGCCAAAATTGAGGATGGGAAAGGAGGTGCCGTTGTTTGTAACAGTCACCACCGTATAGGGGAGCGCGACGATGTGTGTCATGGCGACCTCAGGAATAGGGCAGGCAACGTAGTCGCCGTCGGGTAGGGGCGGAAAGGCTGAAAGCTGGACGTATATTGCGGCTTGCAGAGGCAATCGAAGAAACTCGACGGAGCGTAGGCGGGATGGGCCGGCATCGACGTTGTCGGAGCACGAAGGAAGTTCTAGCCGGAGAAGTCCCGCGGAGCAGTCGATAAGGGCAGCGTGTGTGGACAGAAAGTCGATTCCCAATATGAGGTCATGGGGGCACAGTTCTAGAACAGCAAAAACAACAGATGTGTGGCGACCAGAAATGGTGATGCGTGCAGTGCACATTCCAAGTACGGCAGGTGTACTCCCGTCGGCTACTCGGACGGTAGGGGAAGTCGCGGGCGTCAGGACTTTCTGGAGGCGGTGCCGGACGCTCGAGCTCATTACAGAAATTTGTGTGCCGGTATCAACAAGAGCGGTAACTGCCACACCATCAACAAGAACTTCAAGAAGGTTGCATCGGGTATGAGGGACAATCAGAGGATTTTCAGGCCGGGTCGTAAATGCAGCGTCACCTCCGGGGGCTGCACTGGCTAGTTTTACGAGAGGCGGTCAAAGGGAGACCGAGAGCGGCGAGGTTGGGGCGAGCGGGACTGACGGCGCTGGGGCGACGGTGAGCGGCTGATCCGGTTTTCCCTAGGAGGACGTTCAGCACTTGAGGCCTCAGGACGGAACGACGGGGCATATGATGCACGGTCCGGGCGACTGTAAGTGTTTGGTCGATAGGACGTGGGCCTGTGGCTGCGGCAATGGCGGGCGATGTGTCCAATCCTGGAGCACGTGAATAAGATGGGCCAGTCGTCAGGTGTGCGCCAATCGGCTGGATTTCGATAACGTGGCCTGAAGGTCGCGTTCGGTCTTGCAGTAGCGACGACAGGGCCGACCGGGTTGGTAGCAGCATGACCATTATCAAATGTGGGTTAAATGCCCATATTCGCAACCTTTTGGCGAACCACGGCCTGAATTAGCGAAATTGGAGCCAAGTTGTTGCTTTGCATACCGTCATGACTGGTAACGGGTGCCATAGCCTCGAGTTCACGACCGACGATCCTGGTGACGTTTTCTGGAGCTTGCGCTTGCCGAAGCGTGGCTAAACCTCCGCATGATGACGTGGCAGCCGTATTGGGAAGTCAGGTCGAAGCGGTGAGTAATACGTTGACTTTTGGCCAGCTCAAAAAGACGACATTCAGCGATGACCAACTCCACTGTAGAGCAGTTCTTATACAGTAGCAGATTCCTTTTCAGATGCCTTTCAGTACGTGGCCCACTTTGTCCGCTTCAGGCATGCCCTTGTCAACCTTGTGGCACAGAGACAACACGTCCTGAATATACGAGATGTACGGCTCTGTGGACGTCTGAGCACGAATTGCGAGCTCCTGCTTGGCCGCTAGATGTCGTCCGATAGGTCTCCCAAATAGATAGCGTAATTTCTGCTTACAGACGTCCCAACTTGTCAGATCTGCCTCATGCGTCTCGAACCAGAGTAGCGCAGTGCCCCGCAAATAGAAGATGCAATTCGCAAGCATTATCATCGGGTCCCACTTGTTAGTGCGGCTGACGTGCTCATACATTGTCAGCCATTCATCGACGTCCACGCCGCTTGTGCCGTTGAATGTCCCGGGGTCCCGAGGGTGCAAGAGAATGACCGGTGACGGGCTTTGCTCACACTCGGTCGCTTGGTCGGCCATTGTGGTGGCAGCAACGCGCCGTCCGCTGCGAAGATCCAGTTCCCGGTGTTGTAGCGAGCGTACCCCGCACGTCCACCAAAGATGTTACGGGGAGAATATATATACAATGGATATATTTACAAGGTAAGGCGCACAACGCTACAGCAATCGTTCAGGAGAGCGCGTGCAAAACAGAAAGCCACGCCGTCGTCGTCGTTATCGTCCAAGCGCCGACCACAGGATCGCCGCTCGTGACAATATGATCAGTAATAATCGGGCCCCTCGGTTCCCTTTCTTCTCTTTCATAACCAACACGTTGTATTATGCTGGGTGCATGGGCACAGAGGCATCGAGGGAAATATGCTAGTAAATAAAATGGCTAAAGCCATGGTAACGAAAGCTAGCAATTTGTTCATAGCAGTTCCAGCCACAGACCTGAAGCCATCCCTTCGTAAAAAGCTCAGGAGCTTTTGGCAAAACTTTTGGGATGCCAAAACCATGAATAAGCTACACGCAATTAAACGCCACTATCCAAGTCACGACGATGTGATGCGTTCTTTTGCCGACTGAGAATAGGGCACACCTATGGTACCCATTCTTATCTTTTAACTAGTGCTGAACCTCCCAGTTGTGGTAGATGTGGCGAGAGGCTGACCGTCTGCCACGTTTTGCTGGAGTGTTAGGAAGCAGAACCTGAACATAAAAAAGCATTTTCATCAAGCTCACCAGCACCGTATCCCCCTTCATCCCGCACTGTTTCTTGGCGATGAACCATTCTTGAGGACTAAAGCGGTGCTTAATTTTTTAAACGATGTTGTGTTGCACGTTGTCAGCCAAAGAGATTCGTAGCACGCCTTCTATCTTGAGGGTGCTGCTGCGATAGTAGGGCTGCAAGGCACATGCCTCTGTGCCCTTGCGCTCAAGGGCGCTGGTGAGATGGCTGTGCCATTGACAGTGACACATTTTTTGTGTTATATAAGTACTCGTGTACTTATATGCCGTGGGTTACTAGATGAGCTGCTAAGCATGAGGCTGGAAAAGTAATTTGTGCAAGAAAGATTTTTTCATCCATATTATAAAACAGCAGCTAGTTTGATAACGTCCTATGTAGCGTATGGATGCTCCTGACTGAGAGTACAGTATATTTAGAAATGTGTTGTATATTTTCATGTGAAGCCTCACGTCTAGCTTTGGTTGTAATATTTCACATAGTTATTCATGTATGGGCTGCACCCCCTTACTACTAAACGTACATCTTGCCTTGGTTGTCCAACGCTATCTCCGCTCGGTGTCAACGCGGTACAGTGGCGTATCATTACTCCTATTCGGTTGGATCCAAAGCTGATAGCATTTTGGCAGAAAGGTCGACCTCACTGTTAGCACCCTCGTGAAAGTAATTTGCTGGTGCTGTCGGGATCGTGCCATCGCGCTTGATCACGCACTGTATCTCGTAGACAGCTTTTGCCACAGCGCACTGACGCATTTTTTTTTATTTATTCAATACTGCAAACCTTGTACAGGTCCAAGGAGGGTGAGTAAAAAGGTAAACAAGGCAAATACAACAGAGTTAATAACGTTTCAAAAACATCAAATTGAGGCGAAAGGCAATAAATAATCATTCCAATCACTTACAGTGCGAGGAAAAAATGAAAACTTGAATAAATCTGTTCGTGCAAAATAGGGTTTCAGCGAAATAGGATGATGGTGGCGAGTATGCCTTGATGTAGAAGATGATAGATAGGGTGATGTATTGATTGCTAGTTGCCAATTCCACAGCAAGAAAAGAAATTGTAAACGTAACGCTTTCCTTCTTTGTTCGAGACACTG
The DNA here is from genome assembly GCF_013339745.2 of Dermacentor silvarum. Taxonomy (NCBI): domain Eukaryota; kingdom Metazoa; phylum Arthropoda; class Arachnida; order Ixodida; family Ixodidae; genus Dermacentor; species Dermacentor silvarum. The sequence goes on along the minus strand of NC_051163.1, from coordinate 160,330,935 downwards.
AATTCCATTAGCCTGCATTATTTCAGAGGGTCAGTCATACGGGGAACATTTCGAGTAAATAAACCGTACAGCCTTCCTCTGCACCTTTTCGAGGCGGGAAATATTGTGTTTAGTAAACAGCTCCCAAACAACGCATGCATATTCAAGTTTAGGTCTAATTATTGAATTGTACGCAAGTAATTTTACACTCGGGGATGAGTTTTTAAGCTTATGTCTTAAAAAATATATTTTACGGAACGCAGAAGAGCAGAAGAGTTGTGGTATTTTTGTTATGCTATTGTGCACATCGGTGCACAAATCGAAATACCCAGGCGGTCACGCAAAGGAGCTTCTGTAGGTTGCCAAACGTCCTTAAGTTAATCAGATTGTCCACTATTCTCGGTGCTTGAAGTAGTACATGATGCGTGTCACACTCTGACTCTTCGTAGATTGGTGTGCTCATGTCTGAGTCTGTAGGCCAGGTTGACCTTAGGCTGGGATAGCCATTCAGGTCCCCTCCACCAGCTGCGACATGTACGTAAAACCTTTAAAGATATGCCCCTAGTCAATAAATCTGACGGGTTGTCTTCTCCTGGCCAGTAACGCTATAGCAGTGGGTCAGCAATTGCTGCTATTTCATGCACTCCATGCTTTACAAACTGACCCAACTTGTTACGGTCACCCCGGATCCAGCTCAGTGTGATCGCTGAGTCTGTCCACATGACGCAGGGAAAATGCGTTGAATCCCACGATGCGCGGATGTATTTTAATAGTATTGCTCCTACTACCGCGGCCATAAGCTCGAGCTTCGGCAGTGTTAAAATATTGGTAGGTGCTACTCAAGACTTTGCTACTATTAGTGATGTAGCTGTATTTCCGCCGTCATAAACTGTTCTCAAATAGGCACATGCTCCATACGCCTTCAGGCTGGCGTCGACGAATATATGCAGCTCTGCCTTCTCCACCGTTCCATATAGCCCATCTCTAACGCAGCGCGGAATCTTGATGAAGCCAAGCTGGATTACGTCTGCGCACCATACTGTCAATGGCGTCTTGATCTCCTCTGGTAACTGGTCATCCCAAGACTGGCCTAAACCCACAGGCGTTGAAACAAAGGGTTTGCAGTGACGGTGAACGGCGATAGAATAGCAAGAGGGTCGAAAATTCAGGAAGCAGCCTTGAGAAGAGCACGTTTTGTGTCCGGTTGAGCTGAGGCTAAATTTTGGGCAGAAAACTTGAAGCAATCAGTTTCGGTATCCCATTGCATTCCCAAAACTGCAGTTGATTCCCTTGATGCATCTTCCACTTGTTCCTCCTGCTGGTCGAAAATGTTCTGTAGTTGCTGGTTATTGGTCTTCCATTTTCTGAGATTCGTGCCTGCATCTCGCATAATTGTCTTCGGTCGCTCATAGATGCTCAGACCATCTCCGATTGTCTCGGCACCCACCAGTAAATCGTCTACATAAAATGACTTCTTCAAAATAGAAGCAAGCGCTTTGTCCTCACAAGCGTTGTCCAAGTGGTGATGAATAGTGATGATGATGATATCTGGTGTTTCGTGGCGCAAGGGCCAAATGTGGCCAAAGAGCGCCAAGACAATGAAAGATATGTTTGCCATGATCCGATGATAGGATGCGATGTGGCTGTAAAGGGGCCTAAGAACAAATCGCGGTATAGAAGCGTAAAACATATATAGAATATAATTATGGCAGTGACGTGTGGAATGACCTGTGAGTGGTGAATAGATGAGAAGTGGTCATGGTACTAAAACTAAACATGTAGAGTAGCACGACGCCTGCCGAAGGCCTTTGTGGCCAAAGACTACGAGGCACGTGCTTTCTTTAATAAAATACCGCAGCAGCGGCCTCTCCAGAGAGGCCGTGCTACAAGTCACCTGGGTATATAACACGAAAGTTCTGTATATCTTTTAAAAAGGCGATGATGGCTTGGTATTTAAAAATAGGTTCGTTGCCCAAAAACATACAAGGATGTAATGGGAGATTTTGCCGTGCTGGTAATGGAAAATGTCTTTTCCTCTGAGGCTCCAGTTCAGGGCACTGCAAAAGGACATGAAGTACACTGAGTGGCTCGCCACATTTATCACAGACAGGGGGATCGCCACCGGACAATAAGTATGCGTGTGTACTGTATGTGTGTCCTATCCTGAGTCTGCAAAGTGTAACCTGTGTGCGGCGTGTCTTTGATTCTGGTGGCCAATGAGCGAGATGAGGCTTGATGGTGTGTAATTTGTTGCCCGTTTCTCTGTCCCACAGACGTTGCCAGTAGGCCCTGACCTTTTTCTTAATAAAGGGTTTTAGGTCCATTACAGGAACGGCTATGGGTGAAGTGGCAGCGTCTGTATGAACTGATGTGGCTAGCTTGTCGGCCAACTCATTCCCTTCGATCTCGCGGTGCCCTGGCACCCAGCAGAGCACAATTTGCTGCTTGGATGCATACGCGGTGCAAATGGTGGAATAAAGAGTTATAATTACGGGGTTTCTGTGCCTACTTGAAGTGGTTAAACATTTCAACACACTCAAAGAGTCAGTGTAAATGACTGCCTTGCGTATGTCTAGCTGTTTGATGTGTTTAACCGCCACCAGGATGGCGTAGGCCTCCGCTGTAAAGATGGTTGTGTTTGGGTGTAGAACTCCCGCAGCAGAAAAGGACGGACCGACCGCCGCGTAAGACACGCCAGCGTGTGACTTTGAAGCGTCAGTAAAATATTCTGGACAAGAGTATGTGTGCTGCAATTCGAGGAAGTGCATACGGATATGTGCGACCGGCGCATGCTTTGTGACCTCAATGAAGGACAGATCACAGTCAATCAGCTGCCACTGCCATGGCGGCAGCTCTACAGGAGGGGGCATGACATCGTGCTCATGGAGCGACACATCCATTTCTTCGGCAAGACTTCTCACTCGCAGTGCGTAGGGCTTTCTCACGGAAGGGCGGTTCAGAAAGGTTTGGGCACTGGACAGATCGTTTATAGTTGTGTAGGCAGGGTGCGTATTGTTTGAGTTCACTTTTAGGAAATATACAAAGGATAAGTAAGTTCTCTGTAGATGTAGCGACCATTCATTTGATTCGGCATAAAGGCTTTCTACGGGGCTTGTTCTGAACGCACCCGTAGAGAGGCGGATACCCAGATGGTGGACAGGGTCTAACATCTTCAAGGCGCTCGGCGTCGCGGAGTGATATATAATGGAACCGTAGTCTATACGTGATCGAATGAGGCTCTTATATAGATTCAATAGACATCTTGTGTCACTACCCCACGTAGTGCGAGACAACACTTTCAAGATGCTCATTGTCTTCAGGCACTTGTTTCTTAAATACTTGAGATGTGGGATAAACGTTAACTTCGCGTCCAGAATTAGGCCTAGGAATTTGTGTTCAGTTTTTACAGGTAGACCCTCACCCTGTATCTCGATGTTGGGATCAGGGTGCAGACCTCTCTTTCTGGAGAAGAGGACGCATGTGGACTTTTGTGGGTTAAGCCGAAAACCATTCTCGTCTGCCCACTTAGACAGTTTGTTCAGTCCAAGCTGAACCTGCCGCTCACAGATTGCAAGGTTACATGATGTGAAGCCTATCTGTACATCGTCGACATATACTGAATAAAATATGTTGCGTGGGATGTACAGACGCAGAGAGTTCATTTTTATGATAAAAAGGGTGCAACTGAGCACACCACCCTGTGGTACTCCAGTTTCCTGCACATATGGTCTTGATAGGGCATTACCCACACGAACACGGAATCTGCGGTTGGACAGATAACTTTCAATGATATTCAGCATAATGCCACGTATTCCAAAGTGTGCGAGGTCTCTTAGTATTCCGAATCGCCACGTGGTGTCATATGCTTTTTCCATATCAAGGAAAACAGACAGGAAGAATTGCTTGTGGACAAAAGCCTCGCGAATCTGAGCCTCTAGGCGTATCAGATGATCAGTGGTGGATCGGCCGTCGCGGAATCCACACTGGTATGGGTCAAGCAGCTTGTTTGATTCTAGGAAATGTATCAGACGGCGGTTTATCATCTTCTCAAAGACTTTGCAGATGCAGCTTGTTAGAGCTATGGGCCGATAACTCGATACGGACGATGGATCCTTGCCCTGCTTCAGGATAGGGATTACTATGGCCTCTTTCCAGGCAGAGGGGATCTCGCCGGAGGTCCATATAGAGTTGTACAGGCAGAGAAGGGTTTTCTTTGTTTCAGAGGACAGGTTTTTCAACATTTCGTAGAGTATGCGGTCAGAGCCTGGGGCAGATTGGTTGCAACAGGTGAGTGATGCTTGCAGCTCTGCTAGGGAGAAAGGTAGGTTATATGGCTCGTTCCCAGTGCTCTTTCGGTCTAGTTTTTGTTTTTCTATTGCTGCTTTGTATTTTGTAAATGCTGGAGAATAGTGTGATGAACTGGACACATGTTCAAAATGTGCACCCAAATGGTTCGCTTGGTCCTCCAGGCTATCTCCCTGCGTATGTACCAGGGGAGGCGGATGTGTTTGTCGTCCTCTTACTCTATTGACCCTGTTCCAAACCTTGGCCTCATCCGTGTATGAATTTATGCTTGATAAGAATGTTTGCCAGCTGTCTCTCCTGGCTTGTCTGCGCGTTCTCCTACCTTGGGATTTGATTTTCTTGAAATTGACGAGGTTTTCAGCAGTAGGAGAATCGCGAAGCTGCCTCCATGCTTTGTTCTGCTGCCTACGTGCGTTCCGGCATTGTTCATTCCACCACGGAACACGGCGTTTGCTAGAAAGTCCACTTGTTTGGGGAATACACTTAAGAGCTGCATCAACTACGAAATTAGTAAAATATTCGACGGCACCGTCAATTCCGAGCAATGAAATGTCAGCCCACGAGAGCGTACTGGTAAGTGTTTGGAATTTCTTCCAGTCCGCTGCATCGACCTTCCACTGGGGGGCGTGTGGTGGAGATTCGTATTGTCTTGGTGTTCTCAGCAGTATTGGGAAATGGTCGCTCCCATAAGGGTTTTTTATAACTTCCCATTCAAGTTCAGGTAGTATGGATGGAGAAGCTATGCTGAGATCTATGGAGGAAAAGGTTTTATTTCCGAGACAATAATATGTGGCTTCTTTTTTATTTAGCAGACATGCACCGGATGAGAAAAGAAAGTCCTCAATTAGACGGCCTCGTGCATCAATGCGAGAGTCGCCCCACAGACCGCTGTGCGCATTGAAATCGCCAAGAACAAGATAAGGTTCTGGCAATTCGTCTATAAATGACTGAAATTCATGTTTGTGTAGTTGGTAATGTGGGGGTATGTAAAGCGAGCAAATGGTGATGAGTCTGTTTAAGAGAACAAGTCGAACTGCCACTGCTTCGAGGGGCGTTTGTAGCCGCAAACGTTGACATGCTATGCTTTTGTGGATTACGATGGCAACACCGCCTGATGATGCGAGGGCATCATCACGATCTTTACGAAACGTAACATACTGTCGGAGAAAGTTTGTATGTGTCGATTTTAAGTGAGTTTCCTGTACACACAGCACTTTTGGGTTGTGTTCGTGGAGAAGTTCTTGCACATCATCGAGGTTCCTAAAAAGGCCTCTGACGTTCCATTGTATGATTTGTGTATCCATACTGCAATTAAATAGGTGCTGTGTGTACTAAAAAAACGGAAGTGTTGCCTTAGATTACAGAGCCCTTTCCAGGCCCTGTAACGCGGGATTTGTCCTTTCTGAAGCGGTCGAGGGAACCTCGCCGCTCCTTTGGCGCTTGGTGCGCCGTCGGGATGGGTGTGGTGTCCATTGCCTCTTGTGAAGCGCCGGACACGCGCTCTTGCGAGCGAGAAGTTTCGCGGGAAAGTCTCCCCGCGAAGGACGAGGCATTCGCGCCCACCAGCCCTGAGGTCGATGGGGCTGCCTTTGGGCCTGAGCTGCGCCGGCTGTTGCTAGCGCCAGCAGGGGCCGGTGAGGGTGAGGCAGCCTTGACTGCACCCACCGTGGGAGCTGCTGGCGGGCCTGCGGGTTCGCTACGCGTAGCGCAGGCTGCCACCGAGGACTGTTGTTGTGCCGGCAACCCTAGGGTAACCGGGCCTGTTTGCTGGTTGGGTGGAGTAGGCTTAGCGCCTTCCACCCTGGGGGCAGGAGCCACAAGCGACAGCTCGCTGCGTGCGGGCTGTGCAGGTGGCAGTAGCCGCTGCGACGCTGCCCCTTGACGCGCCGCATCAGCGTAAGTAGTCGTGTGGAATGGCGAGCACCTTTTGCGTGCTTCCCTGAACGATATGTTTTCACGGACTTTCAGTGTTATAATTTCCTTCTCTTTTTTCCAACTTGGACAAGACCGGGAGTACGCTGGATGCTCACCATCGCAATTAACGCAGTGAGGTGTGGCCTCGCAATTGTCTGAGGAATGACCTTGTACTCCACACTTAGCACAGGTGAGTCGGCCACGGCAGCTCTGCGAGCCATGGCCGAATCTTTGACATTGGTAGCATCGCCTAGGATTTGGTATGTATGGTCTTATGGCTATCTTTGTGTAGCCTGTTTCAATGGTTTGTGGCAATTCGCTCAATTCAAATGTAAGTATCAGATGTTTCGTGGGGATTTCTTTGTTGTCCCGTCTCATAACAATGCGCTGCACATTCGTGACGTTTTGCTCCTTCCATCCTTCCAACAGTTCAGTTTCAGATAGGTCAATGAGGTCTGCTTCTGATACTACCCCCCGTACTGTGTTCATGGAACGATGCGGTGAAACAGTAACTGGGACATCACCAAAAGTAACAAGCTTGCCGAGTCTGTTGTATTGGTCTTTATCACGTAGCTCAAGCAGAAGGTCTCCGCTTGGCATTTTGGTGACCTTGTAGCCAGGACCTAGTGTGTTGGTTAAGCTTTTCGCAACTACAAATGGGGATATTGTTCTTGCCAGTTTTTCTGTTCTTTCGCTATGCACTACTTGAAAGCGTGGGAAAATGTCTTTTGGTCGGGTGAACAAGTTCAAAAACTCATCGGTGCGTCCCCTCTTCTGAGGGAGACGATCAAGAAGTCGTGGAAAAGCGGGTGTTCCCATAGGAGTATTTTGTACTTCGGCAGCAATGGCAGCCACCCACCACGGAGTCCAACAAGGGGACGCTGCAGCACTTAACGTGTAAGGCTACAGGCGCCAGCCGTACATTGCCGCTATAACCTTATATATAAACCCAAGAGAGGGCACCTACACAAGGTTAACCCGAGCCGCCTATGAAAACGTAGAAGTAACAGAAGAGAAGAGGAGACAGGACAGTAAAGAAAAGAGATAGGAAAGAAAAAAGGGCAGAGAGGGGGATAGGAAAAGGCGACCAGCCGGTTTCCCCCGGGTGGGTCAGTCCGGGGGTGCCGTCTACGTGAAGCGGAGGCCAAAGAGGTGTGTTGCCTCCGCCGAGGGGCCATGAAGGTCCAAACACCCGGCTTCGGCTCAACCCCCAGGATCCCCTTTTCCCCGGACACGGCTAAGCCACGCACGGTTAAGCGTGGGAGGGTCCGACCCCCATGTGCTCGGGTCCGTGGTGTCGCAACCCACCAAACGCCTGCTTACGCAGGCGCCCCTGCGGGGGTGATGAATAGTGGCCATCAGCAAGAAAGGGCTTGAAGTTGATCCAAATGGTACCCGGGTCATGCGCCATTCGACAATGTTACTGTTTTGGCTGACGGGAATGGCATCAAACCAGAGAAACCGGAATGCATCTCGGTCGGTCTCCTGTATCTCATTTTTTAAGAATGCCTTCTCGATATCCGAGTTGATGGCGACCGCAACCACCGAAAGCGAAGTAGTACTTGTAGTAACTCTGGATTGACGTTCACCCCTTTATCCAGGCAGTCGTTGAGTGATGGAAAGCCTTGAGCGTGTGACGATGCGTCAAACACGACCCAGAGCTTAGTGGGCAGCGATTCCTCTCTTATAATTTCCCGATGTGGCATTAATAGGTGGCCTTGATCAATAGGAACATTCTTAGGTGCCACTTCAGCGTGTCCTACCTCCAGGTATTGTCGGATGACTGCGTCGTATCGCTCCAATTCATTCATCGATAGCCTCTTTGCCAGTTTTTGTAGACGTGTGAGCGCGGTATCACGGTTGCTTCCAAGTAGCTGTTTCTGATCTTTCCAAGGCAGCGCCACGGTGTATCTACCATTTTTCTTGCGAATTGTTCCTCGGAAGCATGCAATGGACTCAGTAGAGGGAGGTTCGCCAGAATTTGTGTGCCCATTGCTTCGAGCTGGCAGAACGACTGTACGATCTGCGAGATTGTGTCACCGTCAGTAATAGTTTCCACTCGCAGAACACAGACCATAACGTTAGCGTCGCAGTCAAGAAAGGCTCTTTGGCGACTCGGTCCTTGGAGTGTCCATCCGAATGCCGTGTTGATTGCGACTAGTCCTGGAATTTCTATGCTCCTTGCAACTTCTCCCGTCATGATTTCCCAAAGATGGTCAGCTCCAATCACCAAGTTGAGGCCTTTCTCAGTCTCCGCTTCAAGAAAATTATTGTTGTCAGCAAGAAATTTGCCCTTACATCGCAGCTTCTGAGTGTAGTTGTTATCAGCTGTCGGCGCAGCAATGTCGTGACAGATAACTGGAACTATTATTGCTTGAACAATATGGATGTCAGAACAGTGTTGACTACGCAGTGGTACTTCAACAACTTTGCGTATTTTCCCAGAACTTGGGGATACGTTGCCAAACGTGTTGAATACCCAATTCGGGTTTCTCCCAGTACCTGCAGTTGCAGTTTTACAAGCGAGATCTTCTGTGAGAAATGATCTCTGACTTCCTCCATCTAGAATCCCTCTGATGTATCTGGACCTGTTATATTTAACGACAAAAGCGCGAAACGTATGTAGGTACACTTCTTTGTCCGTCTTTGCGCAAGCATTCGTGGAATCTCTGTCGCAAAGCATTACTGATTGCGACTGAGACAATCCCTGCTGTCCTACCCGAAGCCACCGCTGTTCGCGAATGTTTCCGCTATAGTGCCTTTATTTCTGTAGTTCGGGTCACACATACTCGAGGCGTGTCTTCCGTGACAAGCTCGGCACGTGAGTTTGACATGGCAGGACCGTGCCTGGTGACCTCGTGATGTGACCTATAACAGCGGTTATCCTTAGCTAGCTTCTCTTTTTTTTGGAAACAAGAGATAGGTTGGCGTCGTAGGCGCGTGTACCGTGCTTCTTGTTTGTGTTTCTAGTGCTTCTTCTATCGATCTGATAGAAGAAACACTCGTTCCAGCTGTATGATGCATTGTGCAGTATGGAAGCGGTGCTGCTGCCTCGAGTTCTCTCAGCACGGTTATCGACAGATCGTTGTGACGATGTGTTGTACTGTTCTCGGCTTGCCAACTCAACACTTGTGAGCATGAGCAGCTCTTTTAACTCCGCTTCCGATGTTGCAGCTGCTAGTGCCGGCTCCGAGACGTTCGTGTCAGACCCATGTTGTCTTGAAGTCTGACTCTGTCCGCTTTCCTCCCGTATATGCAAGAACGATCTCGTATGGCAGTGACTTCTGTAAAATATCAATCACCATTGCAGATAAACTGAGAGTGGGTACGTTTAGTGCAGTCAGACAGCGGATATGCAGTTACGCGGCATCATAGAGCTGCCTGAAGGTCGCGTACGTCGCTTCCGGACTTTACATGAGGTAGATGGCGAAGCGCTGTCAAGTGGTGCTGCACTATCCTTTTACGATCGCCAAAACGTTCTTTGAGAAGTTCTACGGCATCTGAGTAGCAAGGTTCAGAAGTCGGCAAACCGGCAATGGCCGCTGCCGCTTCACCGGCAAGATAATGCCGTATATAGAAAAACTTGGTCGTTGTCGATATAGCGTTGTTGAGATGATATAGCGATGTTGAGAGAAAGCTGAATGTCGCCTTTAAATGTTGGCATATCAAGATTCGGTAGCCTTGGGCCAATTCTGTGTATAGCGTGAGGAACTGTCAGGCTTGGAGTCTCAGAAGCAGTCTCCGCTGTACTGTCCGCGCGTTCCAAAGAGGAGATCTTGTAACGAATCTCGGCAAGCATGCTGATAGCTTGATCGGTATATTCTGCAGCAGTTACGTATTCTGCTTCGAGCTCATCGTCGGCAATGTGCTCTTCGAGTGCGTCGTTAAGTTTCGAGAGCTCGTTGTTGCTAGCAGATAGACGGTCAAAAATACCCGAAACCTTTGACTTGTCCATGGTAGGATCTGTAAGCAGCAACCGAGCTTCCTGCAATCTTCCTATTCTGTGCACGTCGAGCCGACCGCTTGGTCTTCAGGCGATCAATCCAACTAGCTCTTGATAGAGATCTGGTCTCCACGCCGATCATGAACGATGCGTTATCCAGTCAGTCCTCGCCGCCCGCAGCGCGAAGCGGTAGAGTAGAAGGTCCTTAAAGACATGCAATGAAGGTAACGAGTCCGCACGGAGGTTTTCGGCACCAAAATGTAGAAAAACTAACTATACGCGAAGAAACCAGACAGAGAGCTACTCATTGTTCCAACTTCTTCGCAGTGCCAGCCTGCGCGCGTTTATTCGTCTTTTTCTACAAGCGAGCTTTCTGGTTCTTTTTTTCTTTCCCCCGCACCGTGGGCGCCGCCACTGCCGCGGAAATGAGCGCCATTTGGATGGTGTTGCAAGGAACCGAGTGGGGTGCGCCGCTCCCACTAAGACAGACCTCAAACGGGAGCTGGAAAAGGGGTTTGTGTTTCAGTTTCCGCGCACCAGAATTATGTATTCTCCTATATTCAAATTCCAATCCGACGTTATCATGTCTGTAGGTTGTGCTTAAGTCGTACATTATGAATTTCCTGACGAATTTTACTTTGAGAAATTCAATTCGGTCAGTAACGCCTTTGCGCCACGCGGAATGCCTGCGTGGTTCGGGATGAATTTTCTCCAACGGACAACGCCTCCGACACTGACACCCACGCGGACACCGTATTTTCTTTCCACATGGGGCCCTTAACGCTATCGCTTAATACCCTGTGCTGATAGAATACATCTGGGACCAGCACTGTTATGCTGTTGGTGCCTTGCATTGCACAGATTTAGCGTCAAGTAGTTCAGGAAGCGTTGAAAAGTCGATGCCATGCTTAATGAACGGTTCTAACCGCATGCTTAACCTGAAGCTGTAACCCAGTGGCACAAACTCGTCATAAGCGATTGATTGATTTATCCAGGCTGTGGCGACATAAACGACTGCTTTGTGGCAACATTCCAGGAGGCAATTAAATGCAGTTTTCTTATCAAGAAAGCTGCATGTGTTAATGAATAGCCTTAAGAAAAGCAGTCACTGCTTCGGAATGAAGATTTCTCGGACGCTCTCACTATCGTTTTCTTGTTATCATTCCACTTGAATTCTGGTGTATTACGTGCAAAACCACCATTTGATTATGAGGCAAGCTGTAGTGGGAATTCACTGCGTGAATTTTGACAAGCAGGGGATCGTTAACATGCCGCTAACGCACGGGCGTTTTTGCATTTCGCCCCTATCGAGATGCAGCCACCGCGACCGGGATTTGATCCCGCTTAGCATGCCAGCGCCATAGCCGCTAAGCCACCGCGGTGGATTTTATCATTTCATGGATACTAAGTCTTGTCGGTTTTAACCTCGTCGTGCTGCAGCGGCGTGCTGCTGGCTTCTATCCTCAGGTGGACTGAACGCTGCCGCAGCTCTTTGCGAATATCGAATATGCCAGAGTCGCACAGAAGTATCTGCTTACGAGTACATTAGTGCCTTATAGCTGCCCAGGTTTCCTCAAACTATCAACTTTGTTCTGTAGTGGAGAAGTTTCAACGTAATACTTTTCTCTTTATGCGCACTAAGCCTGTCAAAGCCCTCAACCTTGTCGCACCGCACTTCTACATAAGTAGAAAATCATTTATTGACAGATTACCGCATTTATTGAGAGATTTCAAATCTGGGTTCAGAAAAGCCAGAGATATGACAGTCAGTTGTTTCTGCGGGTTTGCTTTTCTAAGTTAATCGTTTTGCTATCAGGTACGTTCGCTACTTCCTGTAGAATGTACAAATAATTTCTAATTTGAAAGGCTTGTTTCCGTAGCAAGTCCCACAGTCCCTCTGACGGA